>NC_085012.1:8296975-8309475 GCF_963854185.1 Sardina pilchardus
CCATATGACTCTCAAAGGCTTTTGTGAAAAAGTGACTGGAAGCATTTAATGCCCGCGCACAGAGTCTGCGCTGCAGCCACAAGTGCAAGCCAAGTTTTTAAATGCGACCCTTTCATTACATTCACATTCACTGTATAAATGTTAACACAAACTCTCAAGGTCACTTTACCAGATTCACACACACACAGAGAAAGAGAGAGAGAGAGAGAGAGAGAGAGAGAGAAAAGAGAAGAGAGAAAAAAGGGGAGAGAGAGAGAGAGAAGAGGAGAGAAGAGGAGGAGAGAAGAAAAGGGAGAGAGAGATAGAAGAGAGAGAGAGAGAGAGAGACAGAGTGAGAGAAGCACACGTATGGCGAGTGCCATCCCTCTCTGGCCTGTCTCCCCCCCCAGAGCAGAGAGATGATAGAGATATCAGAGAGGCGATAAATAACCAGCACGCTCTTTAATTAGGCCGCGCCTTTCAAGCTCGCTTATTTAATGGAAACAATTAGACACACACATGAAAGGCCTGCACCCAGAAAATGAAGCCTGTGATTTATTTATTTACCCAGAATGCTGCGGTGGGGAAATAACATTGGCACACACACACACACACACACACACACACACACACACACACACACACACACACACACACACACACACACACACACACACACACACACACACACACACACACACACACACACACACACACACACACACACACACACACACACACACACACACACACACACACACACACACACACACACACACACACACACACACACACACACACACAGACACACACACACACACACACACACGATTGCATCAGTGTAATCAAGGAGAGGAGATGAGGGCAGGAGAAGAGAGGAGAGGAAAATGGGTCTTCTCTGTGTGCGCACAATTTCATTCACAGTGATCTGCACATGGCCAACACTTTCCGACCACCTGCTCCCAGTCATTCTGTAAGTAAATGAGGTGTGGAGGCCAGGTGTACTGTAACTTCATGGATTAAAGCACCACTAAAGAGTTTTTCGTACCTTAACATAACGTTTCCAAAATCATTTCAGCGGTTCATCAACTCGTAACTCGGTGAACGGCACTTCTGTATTGACTTCGCGGCCCTCTATCGGATATAACCGCACTATGTAACTTTACCAGATCGGGTAGCGTACCTGTGGTTCGATGAAATGAGACCTAAGAAACCACAAATGACTTGCTTCGATGTCGAAATACATCATACTGTCACAAAATCATGCAACATGCTCTACCTTGTTTGAGGACATCGTTATTTGCTGGATAAACAAATAGCGTGTGTGCAACCGAGGAAAAGTGCTTTAGTGTTGCTTTAATTCTCCCCATGCAACAGCATCAAGATCAACAAGAATGCATCATTGCAAGATCCAACATCAGATGTTCCTTCCGATAGCCCCTCAGGCCCTTGGTGTGCACATCTGATTCTAACTGGCCCCTCGACTTTTTGATGGCTGCTAACAGAGTTGTAGCAAAGATCCTTAATTACTGACAAGATAGAGCAACATAATGCATCTCTATGGAAGACAAATTCGAACAGTTCCTGTCTGCTTAAAGAGGCGTGTCGCAAAGACGTCATAGTGGGATATCGATCTCTGTCAGATTGGCAAGCAGTTCAGTTCGAATGTTAACAGGTCTGCTTAAAGGGGGATTTTGCCCCCCTCCCCTTTGCGAAGACAGAACGCAGAAATGATCGAACGTTTGCGCCTCTCGCTCCGCTTTGACCCTCTCTGGTTGTAGTCACGCTGCTTCCGAGGACAGGTGAGGTGACCACAGTAATGCTCTGATGTTAAAAGGCACCGAAGGGACTGACCATCAGAAGTGGCTCACAGAAAATCCCTGTGTGGAACTCTCTTTACGCATCTCTGATATCAAACCTGGAGCCAGACCGAAACAGCCCCATCTCACCCAAGTTATTTAAAGTTAATTCCCACGTCAAGAGAAGATGCATGCGTCTCTCGAAGCCAAGGTGCTGACAAAGGAAACAATGGCTTAAAAAGAAAAACAAGTGGACCAACTTGGCACTGGCGAGGAAGTGCTATAAAACACACCGGCACAGGGAGAGTGTGGCCACGTAGAGCATGAAACTACTGACTTTAACTGGGACTCTCATTCAGCAAGTGCAGTCCCTCAACAGTCCACATCAACACGCCAGTGAGAGAGTACTTCTAAAAGACAACACATCTCAACTGTGAGGTGATTAAGTCCTCGAGTTGCTCAAGCTCAAGTTATCATCTGCTGAATGTGATAAAAGCCTGAATTAAGCGTCTCATTCCTTGTTCTACTTTGGCTGCTAAGAGAAAATATAATGTGATAATAAAAAATGTCCACAAAATCAGTTTGCACTCCTCCTCCTCCATCATCTCTCTCTTGTTCCCCCTCTTTCCCTCTCTCTCTCTCTCTCTCCTTCTGTCTCTTTCCCTCTCTCTGTCTCTCTCCGTCTCCTTCCCTCTCTCCCTCTCTCTCTTTCCCCTTCTGTGTCTTTCCCTCTCTCTCTCTCTCTCTCTCTCTCTCTCTGTCCCTCTCTCCATCTCATGAGCTTTTACAGCATCTCTGCATCTCGGAGAGATAATCCCCCCGTTGGGCAGCCGGTCACTTTAATTGGTCTAATTTATGGAAGGTGCTGCAGCAGGCCAGTAGGAGCAGATGCCGTCCCTCCACCTCACCTCACCGACCCCTCGCTCCCTCTCTCTCTCTCTCTCTCTCTCTCTCTGCACTCGTTCGCTTCTGCTGACGTCATGTCTTTTCTCTCTCCTTTCTCTTTCTCTCCCTCTCTCCTCCGCTCCATCACTTTCACTCTCTCTGACTTATTGTCTCGCCCTCTCCTCCTCACCCCCCCCTCTCCTCCCCTCTTTCTCCCCTTCTTTCTTTCTTCATCTTTCTCCATCTCTATCGCTTTCCTGCCCTCCACCTCCCCCCCCCCTCCTCCTCCTCCCCTCCCCAAAAAAGCTGGCATTGTCCGCTGCGGAGGTTTGCCAAGGTTGCTCCCGGCGCGCCACCGCCGCTAAATTAATGACATCACTCGCAGGCCCGGGCCACAATAAAGTTTGCATCCTGTCCAATATCCTAAGTGGCTCCGTGGCTCCCACTCCGGCTCCGGCTCCCAAACACGCCGACAGGCTCTCCCCGCGGCCATCCATTACCCCGCCCCAAAGCAGCCGCCCGCGGGGAGGGGGAGAGCCACTCATTACGGAGGAGAAACATTTGGACTCGGATCAAAGTTCAGCCAGCATCTACACACATATACTCACTTCCAAACTCACTCACTCACACACACACACACACACACCTTTCTCACCTTCTCATACACATACATACATACACGCACACACACACACACACATACATGCATACACACACACACACACACACACACACATACACACGCACACACATATCTACACACACGCACACACACATACACATACACACGCACACACATATCTACACACACGCACACACACATATCTACACACACACACACACACACATCTACACACACACACACACACACACACACACACACACAAACATGCATACACACACACACAGCCACACACACACACACACACACACACACACACACATACACACGCACACACATATCTACACACACACACACACACATATCTACACACACACGCACGCACACACGCACACACGTCCTCCCATCTTGTGCGCCCTGATTTACAGCTGAATTAAGAGTGGTGCACAATAGCGTGTGTGTTTGCTCAGGTGGTTTGCGGTGAAAGGAGGAGGGCATGGTGTGTGTGTGTGATCTGGGGCTCGTCCATCTTACCCAGCTTATTCCTCTGATTCCGTATGCTGTCCAGCTCCTTGTGCAGGTGCTGCACGCTGCCGTGGACGTGGGAATTGGAGGCCGAGCCTGGAGGAGACAACAGAGAGAGAGAGAGAGAGAGAGAGGGAGAGAGAGAGAGAGGGAGAGGGAGAGAGAGGAAGAAAGAAATACAGAAAGGTAGACAGAGAGAGAGAGAGAGAGAGAGAGAAAGAAAGAAAGAAATACAGAAAGATGGACAGAGAGAGAGAGAAAGAGAGAGAGAGAGAAATACAGAGAGAGAGCAGGGAAGAAATAAGGAAAGACAGACAGACAGAGAGCATAAGAGAGAGAAAGACAGAGAGAGAGAGAACAAGAGAGAGAGAGAGACAGAGAGATGACTTATTAAAAACACGTCACCATCAAAGAGTTTGCGAGTGAGAGATGGGGATGTCTGGGCGGTGAGGAGCATCTGTGGTTTGGCCCGTGGAGGAGCCCTTATCTCCCCCCTCTTCCTCACACGCCTGCCTGAGATCTCCCATGCCCCCGTGTGACTCATGCTGCCTGTCAGCCGAATAAAGAAATCAACGCAAGAGGACTGTCTAAGTGGGAGAGAGGAGCGTGGCGCTACGTACGTCTGTGTGTGTGTGTGTGTGTGTGTGTGTGTCTGACTGTGTGTGTGTGTGTGTGTGTGTGTGTGTGCGCGCACTGTGGGAAGGGGAGGGATCAGACGTGAGATGAAATGATGAACAGAGGCTGACAAAACCATCTTCATCTGCAAGCGAGTGCATATTCTCCCTCTCTCTCTCTCTCTATCTATCTATCTATCTATCTATCTATCTGTCTATCGCTCTCTCTCTCTCTCTCTCTCTCTCTCTCTCCAAACAAACACGACTCATTCTCGCTCTGGGCTGCCGTGCCAACGCCTGAACCAACCTCAGCCTCAGCACCCGCAACAGGCGAGACTCGAGAGGGGGGGAGAAAAAAAAGCCCCCGCCAAGCAGGTTACCGTTTAACAGAGTCGTCAAACTCCCCGCCAACCACAAATCTGCTTTTCTTTCACCCTCTTGCTCTTTTTCACTCTTCATCCCTTTTTCTCCCCTCCCTTCTAATGGCGCTCTCTTGCTCGCCTTCCAAGGCTTTGGCATGCTCCTCATTTTAATGAAGAAATCCCATCAGAGGTGCTTAATCCTGTTTAGCGTTAAACATGATGATCTCAAACAAGCGCAACAACAACTTGGAGAGAGAGAGAGAGAGAGAGAGAGAGAGAGAGAGGAAAAAAAAACACACACACAATCTCATGTGTCACTCGCTGTCTAATGTGTGAAGGATATTCAGCAAGCTCCAACCAGCCCTAGGAGATAGTGGTGGCACAGAAGTGTGTGACTGTTTGCGGTGTGGTGAGTGTGCATATGTGTGTGCGTGTGTTTGTGTGTGTGTGTGTATGTGCGTGTGCATGCGCGCGTGTGTGTGTTAATAAAGTCAGAGAGTGGGGTTCTCCAGGAAAACCACAGCGCTTGCTCATTTAGGATCTAAATTATGTTTCATTCAGGTTTTTTCCTCTCTCCCTCCCTCTCTCCCTCTCTCCCTCTCTCTCTCTCTCTCTCCCTCTCTCCCTCTCTCTCTCCCTCTCTCCCTCTCTCTCTCTCAGCCCCCTGGAAGCGCTGGAGTATCCATTTGCATTCCCTGAGGACAGCCGGCGGATCAGGGGCAATTAGCTTGGCGTTACACTGTTACTGCGTGCAATAAAAATCACATCTTTCATCTGCCCCCAACAGGGGCTTGTGCGAGGCCCTGACTTTGATCAAGTCTCTCTCTTTCTTCCTCTCTCCTGCCTTCGCTCTCTCCATCTCTCCTTTCAATTATTATTATGACACGCCCTGTCTGGTTGAGGTTTGGGGATTCTAAATGAAGACATATACCGTTCTGTGATTGAGAGAGAGAGAGAAAGAGCGAGAGAGAGTGAGAGAGAGAGAGAGTGAGTGAGTGAGTGAGTGAGAGAGATAGAGGGAGAGAAAGAATGAATGAGAAAACCCCTTCGGAGAGGAGAGAAAAGGGGAAAAAAAAGGAAAAGAACGAGAGAAAAGTCCCATGCGGAAGGGAAGAGAGGAGCTTGTGTTCCAGCCTAACCCCATGCACCTGCACCTGCCCTGGCGAGGGAGCTCAGGGGGAAGTTTGCACCCTGCAACCAAACGTGTGCAAGACAACGGCACAGGAAATGTCACCGCGTGTTCGACAGGTCTGGATCGCAGTGCCAAGCACACGCGCACACACATACACTCACACACACACACACACACACACCTCCACCACCCCAGACAAGCCTCACCCCCCGAGGCCAGGATCCTGCAGACGATTCAGTCGATGAGCTTCAGAGGAGGGGGGGGGGGGGGGGGTTTGGGGGCTCAGACATGATCAGCCATATTCGTGGGCTGTATCCCGAGGGGGGTGTCATGGATTCCTTGCGTCACCTATTTGCAAAACCTGAGCTCCCTCTGAAACCCCCTGAACCAAGCCCTGTGTCTGCCAACGTCATCAGAGGCATTCACCCCTGCACACAGCACCAGCTGCTTATAACACACATCCGTCATGCACAGCACACACACACACACAGACACACACAGACACAGACACACACAGACACACACAGACACACACAGACACACAGACACACAGACACACAGACACACAGACACACAGACACACAGACACACAGACACACACACACAGACACACAGACACACAGACACACAGACACACAGACACACAGACACACACACACACACACACACACACACACACACACACACACACACACACATCAGGCACAAGACACACACACACACATCCATCATCAGCAGCAGGCGCATGGAGCAGAGAGCCTGGGAAAAGTCCTCGTCTCAACTGGTGAAGCGGCGAAGATGAGGTCAGGACTACAACTCCCAGCGTTACAGCAGAACTACATTACATTTGAACCAACTCAGCTCCCTGTAACCCTGTAATGTACGAAGCTCTTAAAATTATCTTGACAGTTTCTTGACTAGAATGTCATATACACCAGAATAAACAGGAGTTAAAATACACATCTTCTACATTTGAAATCACTACACACCATGTACCATCAGATTAAAACAATCTGGAAATCTAAAAGAGGGCTACATACTATACCACGCTACCAACTGGAGCAGAATGACTTAAGCAGACACGTTAAAGCACTTCACATTTCTGCAGGCTCTAGGTATAACAGGTGTGAACAACTTCACAACACCGGAGATTTGTTAACGCAGACATTGATGGATTGCTCATGTTAAACAATGCAATGCAATTATGTCAGTCAACTGAACGGTCACGATCGTTCCTGTATGGTGATACTACAGTATAGGCCCTGCTTTAACACACAACAGACACCACCACAGCGACTATGGACAAGAATTTTCAGTGACTGCGCAAAATCTACCCCCCCCCCCCCCCCCCAAAAAAAAAAATCCACTCAGCAAGCTGTAGGGCACTTGCGTAGCTTTCCATCTCCAGACGGCCCCTGTGCGCGAGCGCGACAGCCACGGAATGTCAATGTGACCCCCGCTGCTCTGCAGTGGCCAGGCAGTAAAGAGATGGACTGGCTGCTCCGCTCGACACACACACACACACACACACACACACGCAAGGATCTATCTCATCGCCATCTCCCTCTCTCCTCTCTCCTCCGCATTACGTCACTTGCAATTATGCAAAACGAGAGCGGCGCGCGGGCGAGAGAGAGAGAGAGATGGATAGAAAGAGAGAGAGAGAGAAAGAGAAAGAGAGATGGATAGAAAGAGAGAGAGAAAGAGAGAGAGATGGATAGAAAGAGAGAGAGAGTGTGAGAGAGAAAGAGAGATGGATAGAAAGAGAGAGAGAAAGAGAGAGAGAAAGTGAAAGAGAGATGGATAGAAAGAGAGAGAGAGAGAGAGAGAGAGAGAGACCTCCACGGCACGGCGGCGCAGCCACTCACAAGGTCATCGTGCCGCAGAGCATCTGGACGACAGCGAGTGAGTGTGGAGGGAGCCAAGAAACACACACACACACACACAATCATTTGCCTCTCTCTTACTCTAACACACACACACAGCCTCTCTCGAACACACACCCACACAGGGAAGCCGGACCCACACACTCCGCGACGATGAGGACACACCGAGAGAGCCCTGCGATTCCTACTGGATCATCTTTGCATAAAGGACAAAGCCTCAACTTCCAGCAGCACTATTCTGCTGACTAACTCACTTTCCCCCGACTACAGCGTGTACACGGGGCCTGCGGGGAGACAGGTGTCAAAGGGGGCGGGTCGAGCGTTAACCTGCGGACCACAGCCACTGCGCTTATAACCCACACCTACCGCACGCAAGGTGAATCGCCAGGCTCGGGGAACGACCGACCTGACCTTTCTCCCCCCATGACGTTACTGATGATAGATAAATAAACAACAAAAAAAGCAAAAGCCAACAGAGACACCTGGTGGGATTCAGGCGCAAAAGTGTGACTTTGTTAGCCTTTTGTCAGAACATCCACGAAGTCAACCCACAGATCATTTCAATCTATTGGCAGCATTGCAGCCAGGTGGCTATTGACCATCACCGGTCACCAACCGTTTGTCATGCCATGCATACAATCAATCTACCAACTACACCTACACCCACACCTACTGCCTCCTTTGGTGGTTGTGAAAGTGGTGCAAGTGCTGGCCAGACATAATTATAGCACACAAATGACTGCTCTTTTTCCCACAGGGCATAAAAGCCTGTCCTGGATCAGATAAGGTGCCGGACAAGCCACCACCTGTCCCCTGCCGCATTCAGGAGAAGAGTAATCTACATCTGTGTTCTCGCTCGCTCTCTCCCCCTCTCTCTCTCTCGCTGTCTCATTTGCTCTCTCTCTCTCTCTCTCTCTCTCTCTCTCTCTCTCTTTAAACACACACGTGTCCATTTTCTTATCATGATGAGATCTCCTTCTGCTTATCGTGGACGAGGAGGGACGGCGTGTGAGGAGATGAGTGTCAAGTACGGCCTCGAAAGAAACAATCATGGTGATTGACACCAATGGGACAGGGCTGGAGTTGTGTGTGTGTGTGTGTGTGGGGGGGGGGGGGGCAGGGCGGGGGATGGGGAGGGGAAGGGAGTGCTGCACATAAGTGTTTAAATGGGATGGAACGTCAAGGGGAGGGAAGAGAAGAAGTGCAAGGAGGAGATAAGGAGCCAAGAGAACAAGAGTGAAGAAGTGGGAACAACGAGGAGATGAGAAGAGATGAGAAGAGATGAGAAGTTAGGAGATACGTGGAGAAGATGGAAGATGATGATGGAGTGTAGTGGAGCACTGTTCTGCAAACTGCTCCTGAACCCTTCTTGCCCCAGTGTTCCTGCTCATTTCTTCCTGCATCTTTGTTACCCTCTTCACCCCACATCCCTCCCCTCTCTGCCCAAGTGTTCGAAACAAATAGAATTCCTGGCATTCCGATAAGGCACACAAATCTCGCATCAACATCAACGCTTGAGCGCAAATCTTCGCCGCGCTCTCTTAAGGCACTGTGCGCTCGCTGCCGCTCCAGGGCTTTGGAATCCCCAACACCTTTTGTCCCGCCGTCACAGTGACCGCCGTGTATCAAATGTGCCGCCCGCCAAAGCGCAGGAGGGTTTTTTTTATCGGTGCTCAAAGCACCGCCGCTCGAGCGGCAAACGCTGCCGATACCCAAAACAGGCAGATGACGGCCTATTGAGAGGCAGCAGCGGCGTTTTTGAAAGGGAGCACAGCGGTATCTGTCATCTCCCTTACCTCCCTGGGTTGTGAAAAGAAGAAGAAGAAGAAGAAGAAGAAGAAGGAGAAGAAGAAGAAAGAGAGCCCTTCTTCCTCCACACTGGCTGCCTTTGAGCGTTGGGACGCACAGAGTTGCGTGCTGGGGTCAGTGTTAAAAAAGCACGCTTTGGAGGACCGCCCAGATACTTCCTGCTTCGTTGGGGAAAACATGTTTTTTTTTTTTTTTTTTTAAAAGGAGATGATGACCAGGGATTTGTTGAGCAGAGGCAAGAGACAGGTGGAAAACATGAGGTAAAAGAATCAGTGGCTTTGAAGGGTCTCCTCTTATTCTTATTATTTAATAATGAATGGGCTACAAATGTACGTCCACACACTACATACACATTATGCATAATTACAGTTGTTGAGAGGATTATTACATTAAAACTTCCTCATACTGGGACAATATGCTGAACATCACTGGTCAGACACTAAATCTCTCAAACAAAAAACTCACTAGACACACACACACACACACACACACACACACCACACACACAGATAGGAAGCTGCCTAGAAGTTGAATTAAAAGGGGCACTTCACCTAAACTCTAAAATTAGACATTGCGCTCCTGACCTATAAAATCAGGTGGAGCCACTGAGCTCAGTGAATCACGTACACTGTACGCCTCCTCCGCAGAGCGCTGGCCCAGCAACAATAACGCTATGGGTCCCTTCACTTATCAGCACGTCTCTCACAGGGGTTAGTGGGGCTCAGCGCTCCTTTATACTTAAAGGCAGGTGCTCGGGTTTCACACAGATGCTTTAATTAGTAATTTATCCATTTTGCCAAAGTGGCCCTGTAATTAGGACAGTCTGTAATAACCTGTCTGTGGAGATCAGAAGGGAGAATGGCGTAAATCACTCACAGACAAACACACACACACATAGAGATATAAACAAATACACACCGTTAAGTCTTCTTGTCAAGGCCTCCTCTTGCAAGACTATACAGTAGATCTGCTCATCCAAATCCTCCAATATCTAGAGATGACAAGCAGAGGAAGGGATGGGATGAGGAAGAGAACAAACAGAGTGTTGACAAGAAGTAATGAGTCGTAGGAACAGACAACAAATGTCTGTCCTGTTGACCAATAAAGTAAACAAAAACTCCAGCAAACTCAACAAACAACCTACTATTATAAATAGAACGTTTATTGAATGTGAGGATTTTGCTTTTGTGCGGCTGTAATTTTAAGATTACCTCGGGCATTTGGATGCGTTATGTGTATGTGTTATTGTCTGGTGAGCATGTTTGGCAACTGAGAGCCTTTCAGTTTGTTCAACTGAGTTTATGTCTGAGGTGAGTGTTGGCAGAGCTCAATGAGACAAACTTATCAGGCAAGACTATTTGAGCGTATTTGATGTGAATTTGATGTTTTGCGTAAGTGGTCAGTGACTGAGGTCAGTGTTTCAGGATTCGGCTGGTGCGAGCGTTGGGTTTGACACCAAACTTCAGGCCTGATTTCTGATGTCTGTGTGTGTGTGCAAGTCTCTCACCGTAGGCTTGACCAGGAGCTGACCCATAACGGTGAACATGCGTGACAACCCTACTGGGGTACACACTGAGGACAGAGAGAGATCAGTGACTTACAAATACATACACAAACATTACACACATAACTTTTGTCTTCCTGCTGTCCAAAAATGCTCATAGTGTATTTCGCAACTGTAAATGAGCAAAATAATCCCTTATTTGACTCAACAGGCACGGGCCAGTTTCCCAGACACGGATTGAAGGTACCATCATCAGCAATTCTAAACGATTTCTAAGCCCAGCGAATATCTCCGATCATGATCCACTAGTTCTTAATTTCTTGAGTAAACTGTAGGGGGGGAAACGGTCTTCCCCAGGCTCCATAAACTGGAGACATGCAAAGTGGAGCGGGCTTGTCCTCCAAACAGAACAAAGCTGTTCCGGCCAATCACAAAAATGGCGGGCAAGGGAGTTTGAGGAAATAGAAGGAGAGTTTGGGGAGGGGATTGGTGATTTCGCTCTCTGGTGTTTCATTGGTGTTTGATTCAAATATCAACGGAACGGACATGACATCATCAAGAATTGCTGATGGTTCCTTAGTCCAAGACTGTCAAAAATCTTTTTTAGAGATTGCAGTTGTCTTTGAAGTTGTCTGTTAATCTAGGATTAGGGTTTTAATCTACGCCCAGGAAACCAGCCCCAAATGCAGCCCAGGTGCAGTGTACAGTACATGCTACGGGAGAGGAGAGGGGACATACTGAGCAGGAGCAGGCCGCCCATGAGAGAGATGCAGGAGTACAGGTAAGGCAGGTAGAACTCCCACAGGTCTGTCAGAGAGAGGGAGAGAACAGGACATCGCAGGATGAGGATCAACGTCGTTTGCTACGTTCAATCGGTTGTGTCTACTCACTCAACTGTCCCTCTAACACATGCACACATGTTATCACAATGTCTCCAAAACATCACTCCCTGGTCTGGCCTTGTTGGAATAATTATTTAAAAAGGCAGGATTGGGAAAAGACGCATCCCTACCGTATAAGGACTCCATGCTGGCTGCATCGTTGTCGATGAGGGCAGAGGCCACCCACACAATTCCCAGGATGAGCAGGCCAAGGAGGAACAGCATCACAAACGTCTCCAACACGCGTGACCTAATGCCCTACAAACACACACACGTATGCACACAACTATGGTCAACAAATCACACACAGACGTACAAATCTATCTTCTATTAAAAAAAAATCTACCAAAAGTATGTTTATCTTCCCAAATGTGCATTAGATGACATGACTGTGGAGCATTGTCCTGCAAATAGTGAAGAAACACGTCTACAGAAACAGAATACATACATTATGGCCTATGTAGACTACACATTGTTTTGGTCTTCCACGATGATCACATTA
>NC_085012.1:8314475-8319475 GCF_963854185.1 Sardina pilchardus
AAGGCGGACCGGCTCCCCCGCGCTCCGCGGCCCCAGCGCGCCGGCTGCGCCGCTCAGCCGGTCCACCTTAAGTGGCCGGCGCTGCCCTGCTGAAGGTGTATTCCCTTTAGGGCCGGCCACTCAATGATTTATAAAGCTCACATCATTACGCATGCAGATCATTTGGGGCAAGGATGCTCCTCGCCTGCCCTCAACGCTGCTGCTGCTGCTGCTGCTGCTGCTGCTGCTGCTGAACACCGCTCCTGAACGCGCAAGTCCTGCCAGCTGGCTGCGGACGACACCAACACACACACACACACGCACACGCACAGGCGTGAGCACATACTAACAGACACACACCAGCGACCCGCATGTGCAAGTACACGCATGCACAAAGGCATGTGTACACACACAATCAGAGAAAGCCAAGGGTGCAGGAGAATGGATCTGTGCGTTTCTGTGTGTGCGTTTCCATGTGTGTGTGTGTGTGTGTGTGTGTGTGTGTGTTATGGAAACCATGTTCGGCAGGTCACCTTGAATTCGAGATGAGTTCTGGGCAGATGACGGCACTGCCAGTCTGTCCAACTGGAGCCCACCAGAACAACTCACATCGACCCACCTGCCAGCAAGCCTCAGCCCCCCCCCCACATACACACACACACACACGTCCATTCCTGCCCAGAGCATATGGCTCTCTGTCCGTGGAGGTGACACCCAGCAGCACACCTGCAGCGGGTTCACTCCACTCCCGTCACTTGGCACATCTGGTCAGGCACCGTCCGACAACTCTGTCAGAGAGGACGCTGGCCGCGCCTGTCGACAATCGACGAGCCGCAGCTCGAAAATAGACTCGTCAACGTCGACTGATCTGACAGAGCTGCCCGCCTCTCTCTGGGAGAAGAGGAGCGAGATCAAGATCAAGAGAGGAGAGAGAGAGAGAGAGAGAGAGAGAGAGAGAGAGAATGAAAGGGAGGGAGATGAGGAAGGAGAGAGACTATGCGGGAGCCAAAGTTAGAGAAAGCAAGAGAGAGAGAGAGAGAGAGAGAGAGAGAGAGAGAGAGAGAGAGAGGAGGGAGAGAGAGAAAAAGAAAGAGAGTCATCTTTCTCCTTAGATGTGCCCGGCCTGAAAGTTTCTATTCTTGCCCTCTCGCTGAAAGTGCGCGGCGCTAAATTTAGCAGCTCTGAAATATTCAGCATCCTCCTCCCTCGTGCTGCTCCAAGCTGGGCTAGCTGCTGCTACGCTAATGCTAGCACTGACTTCCAAGAAATTTGTGTGTGTGTGAGTGTGTATGTATATGTATATGTGTGTGTGTGTGTGTGTGTGTGTGTGTGTGTGTGTGTGTGTATTGCACGTCACAGTGAAGAGTGACTTCCACGAAACGGACAGCGAGTGTCCGATCCAGAAATATTCCTGGAACAAACCAAGGATGCATGAAGAAAACGAAACAAGACTGGACACTCAGATGACGGAAAAGAAACGGTGATTGTGAGTATATAATTGTGAGATTTATGAAAAGAACATCTTGCGAAAGGAGGGAGGACAGAGCAAGCACAGAGGAATACCAATGTGTGCCAATCAGGAGGAAAAGGTGACCTAGACATGCACGGATGAACCGTGATGTCTGTTGCATTTACGTGACAGAATCGTCTGCGTGCACAAAAAGCACTACGGCTTTGTTGTAGGCCAAGCCAGGAGAGCTTCATTAGAAAGTAGCGTGATAGAGAGGCAAGAGACGGGTAAAGTCGAGCAGAGGGTGAAGCAGACGAATAGAGGCCAATCGGATAGAGGAGGCTGAGGCGGGAAAAAAAAAGAGGGGGAAAAAGCGAGTCTGTGACAGAGAGGAACTGATAAAAGGGGATGGAGAGAAATTGAGGGAGCAAAATGGATGAACGGAGGGAGAGAGGCAGATAGAGATGCACACGGGCAGAGAGAGAGAGAGAGAGAGAGAGAGAGAGAGACAGACAGACAGGCGGTGAGGGGCGACGGGAGAGACTAATAGAGAGGGAGAAATGGAAAGGGAAAGGTCCATTAATCATTTGGTGGGGGCGAGCGGCAGGCAGCTGGCAGCTCATCTCTCCTCCGCCGGCTGTCTGGAGAGGAGAGGAGGAGAGGAGGAGAGGAGGAGAGGAGGAGAGGAGAGGAGGAGAGGAGAGGAGAGGAGAGGAGGAGAGGAGAGGAGAGGAGAGGAGAGGAGAGGAGAGGAGAGGAGAGGAGAGGAGAGGAGAGGAGCTCCGTCTCACTCAGGGCCTCACCCGAGCGGGCCGGCAGCTATAGAAGCTTCCAGAACCACCAGCCTACACATTTAAGGAGGTTCTGCAAAAGGCTCGGAGTAAATTCCAACTTAAGGAGGCGCTGGGATTTTGGATACCCTTGGGTTTAAGGTGGCCCTTCAATTTTCAGGCCAAATATTTAATCAGTCTTTTGATAATTTAGCTTAATTGATGTAGAAATATCATAGTGTTCTGTCCCAGTCATGCCATAATTGGAAAGACACAGACATTCAAAAAGAAGCAAGAAGAATGTGAGTAGACGCAAACAGTTCCTACTCAGTATTCAGTAACGTCCAGTAAGGATACAAAAACCCTGAAAAAAACTGTACTCCACAATCTCCCTTCATCTGACTTGGATGACAAATGTTAAGAGACAGAGGCAGGGAAAACATTCCCTTCAGTAATGTCCCCCCAAGTGATTGCGCTGAGATTTGCCTAAGCTCTACACCCCACCACGAGCGCGTTCAAATTTAACGGCCTTGTCGAACATGCTAGGGCTGCACTGGGACTCTCAGAAGCTGTGGGGCCTGGCCATCAAAGGGCTGTGGATTTTAAGTGGTTACATGCTAGGTGAAGTCTGGAGCTTAGGCGCTGACCCACACTCCTTCGAGTCATCTGTCTCTCGGCCAGCGCGGAGCGGGGGCAGCGCGGGGGCACTGGTGCCCAGGACAGGCGCTCCCCGCCTGGGAGAGCCTCACCAGATGCCCCCCTGCCTTATTAGTGAGAACTCTGTCCAGTGACCAGAGCCGCCGTGTCAGAGACACAAAACAGAGGAGGAGGGGGGGGATACGGGAAACACCCCCCCAAACCCCAACCCCCAACACACACACACACACACTCACACACGCTCAGTGTCACATACACACATGCATTCTCTGTCGGCACTCAATAACTCTACGTCTCCGGCCACACGACTACTGATAGTCCAAAAGAGGAAACCACAGACAGACAGACAGACAGACAGACAGCCAGACAGACACACAAATATATTCACGCAGACACACACACACACACACACACACACACACACACACACACACACAAACAGCTCGCATCTTTTACAGCTCAAATTCTAAAACCACAATGTAATGAGGAAAATAATAATAATGAAATTAAATCCACCAGAAGCATTTCAATACTATGAGCCCACTATCCTTCCATTCGCTCTTGGTCTGCCCCCTTTAGTGGGCCGGGTCCCCAAAATGAAAGGTCCCCCTTCATGTGCAAATATGGCCTCAATGCTTGAAGAAAAAGGGGGGAACAGATTTAACGTTATAGGATTTATAGGGGAGGAAGTAGCTACGTTTTGAAGTTGGCCAAGAGTATGTTATTCCTGCCTACAGTGAGTCCATCTTTTCCTAATTACTGTTAGGTGTCAGGCTGATAAGTCTTCAAAGAGCGAACAACTGTCACCTGTGTTTTGTCAAGCCCAGAGAGACAGACAGACCACGAGCGAGCGAATGAGAAAAAGAGCCACACAAAAGCACAGCGAAAGAGAAAGAGAGAGAGAGAGAGAGAGAGAGAGAGAGAGAGAGAAATGAACAACACTACTCCTAGGAAGGAGCCTTTGCGAGTCATTTGAAGGCTGCATTCGTGTTGTGATGCATCCCTATTAAGGGATAGCAATTTACAGCCAAGTGTAAAGCTGGTGGGCAAGTGAGCAGATGTGAACTGGTGACCATCCATCCACGCACTCATTCAAGCCTGACATGCTTGGTCTTCTCTGGCCAATAGCGAGTGTGTCTGTTGGTGCCCCCATATTATCACCCTCATAGATCATAGTCAGGCCAGTGACAGGAACAAGAATACCAACACAACAGCACATCTAGAGTCATGCCTGGACTTGTAGCGTGCGTTTGATAACACCGAGTAGGGCCACAGCGCTATTGTGTGTTCCGTTTCATAAGTGTCTTGCGCTTGTACTCTGCACAATGACATTAAAGTTGAATCTGGTCACGTCTAAGGATGCAAGGCCCCATGCAGCACAATAGGATGTTAGTCCCTGTGAGAGCAGACCCACTGAAAACTTTGAAAACAGATTTTTATCTGGATGCACCCATCTCATAATCCAGCTCCAAGTTTGTTTACACATATACACGGAGCGCTTCAGTTACACAAACTGGCTTCATAAAATCACAAGATCTATACAATCAGGATTCCATTTTGAATTGATTAATATATTTTGTATTGAACGCTGAAAAAACATTCAACATTCAACAGTACAGCATCTGGATAGAGAAAAGCCGAAATTCCAGTAAACCAAAAAAGTTTGATACAAGCTACCAAACTTATCCAATTTGACAAAGAATCAAAGAAAGTTTGATTTACCTAAACATCTTTCCAAAAAAAACACACACATCAACAAAAACCTCCAAATATTGTGCTTTTTTTCTGGTTTCCTCTTTCAAAATTCCCAGCTAAATCTCATAAGTTTCCATGGAGATGTGCATTGTGTACGCAGGGGCTTTTTGTGGAGACACTCTGACCTTAAGTGAGGTGTGCAAACACAGCTCTGCACCACTTGCCCAGATTGGAAGGACCCGGGCCTGGGAAAGAAAGGCCCTTAGCACTCTGCCCGTCTGAAATAAATATCCACTGCCATTGTAAGGGAGGCACAAAAAGAGTCTCTTAGTAACCCAAAGCAGTTTTTTTTTTTTTTAGAGGAAGCTGTTCAATCACAAACGCGTAGCGCCTATACGTGCAGTAATGAACATAGTAAAAGAAACATATTAAACCCAACTCCCACGTTT
>NC_085012.1:8324475-8401975 GCF_963854185.1 Sardina pilchardus
ACAACCACACAACCACACACACATACACACACACACACACACAAAGCAACACTCACGATATTCTGTTGACTACGGCATCTTCATCTTCCTGGTCATCTGTGGATGGATACTCAAAATCAGACATTGCAATGTAGCACACATCACAGGATATGGATAATTACATCAGGTACAATCTACACTCTGTCCAACTTAGAATAACAGATGTGTACCTATGTGGACATCCCCTCAGTGTGCCCAACCCTCTGTGTAATAATCTGGTCAAATTCATAAATGCATGGGCACAATTAGAATACCAAATCACCTTCCGTTTCCATGACTGCAGTTTCAGTGGATCTAAACAAACTTTCGATAGGACTGCACATAGACATGTGCTATTATTTCTAGCTCATAAATCATTTTTAAATGTAGGCTATAGACGTGTTTTACTTGCTAGGCAGGAGCTTAGCTACATAACATGGATTCCCTGTCAGGTGTAACAGTAATAAACAAAATGCCATTGAAAATTTCACGTCTTATCAAAGGCAGGTGGCTCTTAAGAGTGACAGTTGTTTTTGCCTAAAAATAAAGCCAAGACACGCCTGGGAATTGTAAGGATTTTAACCGCTGGCTGTGAAGTTATGTGTCTTCTATGGAGAAAACCCATGCTAAAATAAAACTCTGTTTTCATGTTGATATGAATATATGCTGTAGTTTGTGATTCTTACAGTGCAGAAAAAGTATACTAACGTCATAGAAACATTTAAAAATAATTGTAACAGATTACAAAAGTCACCGCTATGGCTACCACTACGGTTAGACTGATTTGTTTACATCCAGTGAAACAGCAATCTTTACAATCACTAATCTTTACAACACCACGTCATGGCTTCAGTGTTCTATTATTCTACTGCATTGGCAGTGACAAACATGCTCTTACAACCATTCAGAGAAGTCTTTGTGTGGGCTACAAAGGCACAGTGAAAGACGAGGCATATTGGCACATATTGTCCACTTATAAACAGCAGTATTAAATATAAACGTATTAAAAATAGAGACTATAGAAAGCCGGAGAAAAAAAAAATAGACGAGATCCAGAGAAAAACCCAGAAGCAGTTCCCCTCGCTCTCACAGTGTGTTTCCTCCTTCAAAGTCACAACACACCTGGGAGGGGAGGACAGTAGTGCCTCACCTTGGCCAAATAACCTGAAACCGAGAGATGCAACCCAGATTCCAAGCGGACTGTGTTTCCGCAGGGGATAGGTGAAGTGCAGTGATCTACTTTTTAAGCCAACAAGGGTGACCTGAAGTCGCTAGTGAGGACTTCAAGGAGTTTAATTTTTTTTTTTTTTTGTGAAGTGATGTTTTCTCTTGTGTATGTTTGTGTGTTTTTTGTTTTTGTGTGCTTCGCATTAAGACTCTCTAGAGCAATGGTTCTCAAACTTTTCACAGTGAGTACCACCTTAGAGAACAATTGGCTCTCCAAGTACCACCATTATGACCAGCATTAAACTACAGTCGCGTAGGCCAATTTAAATGTATTTCACATCGTACTGTTTTGCATTGTTTCATTTTGGGGGTTTTTCCCCAAGAAAGATAAAAACTAGTTTAAATTTAAAGATTTTTCATTACATATGTTCTATATGTTATGTATCATTTGAAGTGATTATTTTGTCTTCACGAAACAAAACTTCTTGGAGACTCCCAGAGTACCACAACAGAAAGCCACCAGTGGCACCCTTGCCACAGTTTGAGAAATACTGATCTAGAGCAGATATACGACATGGCTTGTGGAAGGAAGTGTGGTTTGGGTGTGGGTGTACAAGTGCCATCTGCGTGCTAAAGGGCCACCTACCACTTTTTCTCTTGTAGCGGGTGATGATGCAGTAAGACACAATGTACAGCACTGCAAAAAGAAGGAAGCAGATCTGCAAAGCAAAGAGGAAACAGGAAGTGAGAAGAGCCACAGGTGCCATCGTTAACTGCCATAGTATCTGGTCGAACCAGGTCATGAGTATGCTTGGTATGTGCATGAATAGTGATGGGAACCTTTGCCACATATACTGTATTACCCCCAGAGAGGGAGAGAAAAACATACTTATCCACAGTTTCCAACAAAAGATGATACATGTGAATATCATTTTATTACATAACATTATTACAGTGCAGTTACAAACATTATCTCATTACTTAACACTGTAATATTACGGTATAATTACGCTGTAACTACACGTCACAGGCATTAAGCGGATGAAATGTGAGTGATGCGTTATCATCATGTAGGCTAATGCAAGGGCAGCAGGAGGTCTGGGAGATCTTGTGTTCTGCACAGGCAGGGGTATTTTGAGCGCAGATTTTGACAGCACAGATGGACGGGTGGGGGGGGCACCTATGGAGCCTGTCAAGCCAATGAGTCATGATCAGATTACCCCGACTCAGGCCTCAAGGAGACGGGCACTACTGTTCTGCCAGAGAGGCAGCATCCCAAGTCTCAAGTCATAAACATACTGTACAAATGCAAATCAGGGGGAACCATCAATGCTAATGCTTGACATTAGTGAGTATGCAGGTAATATACCTGACAATAGTGCATCTTATTCAAACTTAACTTTGCAAAAAGCAAGCACTGATCGCAACAGCAGAAAATTAAAATATGTTCATCCGAATCTATTAATGAACGAACTGTAGTAGAGACAATTTCTTTGTGAAACAGATATCAAATTCGGTGATGGTACAGTGACACCTAAAATATCCCAGAATCCCAACTGTCTGTCCCAGCATACTGTATATTTCATTAGCTACAGTAGTGCACAGTTTCTGAGAGCATGAGAAGTGACTCAGCCATTTTTACAGTCTGACAGTTGACATACCACTGCACTGACTGGAATAAGTAGTATGCATATGTTGTAGGAATTGATTGCTGAAAGGAAATCTCTTCACGACTTAACTCTTTGGACAGCGGATGCCTAGCATGTAGGCCTGCATGGATCTGCTCAGTAATTCTACTATAACTTAAGCATATGTTGTCTTACAATGACCATATGTTGTCCTCACACTACCATCCACAACATTAGCCACAATGCCACACTGTGTGTCACCAACAGAAGCCAGGCAGCTTCTCCTTCCTCAAGTAAAAGTTTAAAGAATTTCACACCCCATTGTGCATAGACAGAGCCATGCACATAGCAGTTTTCCTGTTTGGATGCTTTGCATAGCATCCTCATACACAGCGCTCCTAAGATCACTGATAACAACGGCCATGTAGCCTATTTGGTTATTTGGTCTCGAACAGGTGTAAAAGATTGAATTTTCCACGGCAGTTGACTAAAACCTTTGAGGGCTCTTATTATTTCATTAGTCTTAATACCATTTTTTCTCACAACGATGAATCTTTGCTATAACACAAAATAGGCTTATTATAACATAACAAGATAGGGTGAATGAATTAATGAGTGAAAGAAAGAACATAGAAAGAAAGAACAGGGCTATATATCTGTAGTACATGCTACAAAAAAAAACCAATCTGTGCTATGGATGGTTACCAGTTTATCACCAATGACACCGTATCTTACACGTGTGACCTACACGTGAGGTGTTTGTAAATGTATACCAATAATAGAGATTTTGTGGATTGTGCTACAAAACTATCAACCTCTGTAGCACCAGTGATATGAACAAAAAAAAGTTAACAGACAGCCCTGAACCTTGCCTGATTGTTGTCAAAATACCCACATGCACTTTCAGTTCATGAAACAACTGTTTCTAAAACCTTCACTTCAATATCCTAACTGCTGGTGATGACAATTTACTTGACAGGGGTGTCTGAGAGGTATGCTGGCATCTCAAATTACTAGCAGCTTCTCCTCACACTCAGTATTCCAGGACACATCGCCACATAGTTCTGCTGCATGTGTGTGGGCTTGCTCTGCTTTTTGCCCTCTCTAAAAGAGTCCTTGAAGTTCTCCAACTGCCCTGGGCATAGAACGCATCTATTTTTTGGGGAGCAGGTGAAAGATTCTGGCTGCTATTTATAAAGCGAGAGTGTGTTCATTTGCTGTCACATGCCATGTGATGCGGGATGAGGGCTTTGATATTTAGGCCCAAGACGCATTTCACTTTACTGAGGAAATGGAGTGAAGGCCGAAAATAGCAAGCCCACCAGGGTAGTTTCTCTAAGAAGACAGGTTTAAGCAGTGTTCGCCCACAAGTTAACATGTTAACTAGTCAAGGAAACAGATAATGGGATTGAAGTGTCAGCAACTGTAAACAAGCCATCAACCTCGGCAGGGTGTTCATTGATGCTCGGGGCTTGGTTAATACGTGTCATGCAAGAGCGGACACTGGAAACTAGACACTGGAAACTGGACACTGTCTATTCGATGAACAGACTAAAAAACATATCACTAACGATTCTCACTAGGCCTACTTCAATTATGGCTTAAACAGATGACACATCTGCTTGACAATAATCTAGCCTAATATATAAAAGCCACTCCAAATAGATGTACCATTCTTTAAGCGACAGTATTAAGTATTTGCAACTTCCCACAACACAAACGACACTATGACCGCTGCAAGTCAGCTGTGTGTCCACAGTGTGAAGTTGACGTGTTGACAGCTAGCTTGTTGACACACACAAATCTATAGGCTACATTAGAAAAATATGATAGCTAACTGACGTTAAGTAATAGCAATAACTTAACGAAGAGATAGTCACAACTAATGTTAATTCAATTTAAACAACTAGTAGCTCAATCAGCAGGGAAATGTCTCAATAAATGAAAGAATTAACTTACTGAATGTTAACGTTATGTAGTCAGCATTCTGACAACAGGCTAACATGTTACAGTACGTTAGACATATAAGGACAAGAGGCAATTATCGTTGCAGATTATTATCTTGACATACCAAAAGCTACGCTCAGTATCAACATTAAACATTGAGCAGCAAAAAAGCATGACAGCATTGCAACCATATCACAGCACAGATTCAAAGACATCACACAGCTAAAATGCTAACGTTATCTTTGCCAACATAACAGCTAACTTTACCGTCAAAATTCTCAAGAAAGTTAGGTGGAGAATGTCCAGTGTTATAGTAGTTCAGTTATATGCAGTTACAATACAAATGCAGTGTGGCGCGGTCATATTTAACGATACGACTGTTCACAAACCCAGTTACACTGTTAGCCTTCTAAGTAAGGATACCATTAGTTAGCTACCATTTGATGATACCCTTCTGTTTTCGCCTTCGTGTGAACGCAGCCAAAGTTAGCTGACATAGCTTATCAGCTAACGTTGACTGGCTAACTGCTAGCAAGCTTAGCTACTTACAATGTATTCCCGAACTTGACTGTGGAAATTTTGTTCTCTGATGGTAACATCGTCGTCTTCCATTCTTCATATTGAATATACGCATCACTTACTCATAAAACTAAAATCAACATGGTCTTATAAAATATGTTTCTTTAGCAATACTGGGTTAAATGGTTGACAATCGCCCCTAAACAATCCGTTACCAACATTAGCAGACGGCTCATTTGCTCTGTTTTGCGCCGCCAGAGAAACGACTCAAAATAAATGACATCATCAGACCACGACAACAAGAAACGCCCAACTGTTGTGAACTAAGAAGCAATAAGGGCCGGAATAGTTTCCGTTTTACTCTAGAAATTAAATTTGATGAACTTGTGCCACAAAGTACAAGATCAGTTTTGAATAGTTGGTGTAATGTAAGATTCGATGGACACATTTAAGCTTACATTTTACATATATTGGTTGACGGCGATTACTCTGAAGTTGTGCTTGCTTGACATCCGGAAATAACATGAGAGGTTAATGTCGTTGACTTCAGTTGTGTTGGTACAGTGATGGCGGCCTCCTTACTTGCACACATGTCTTACATATTCTCTCACAGCAATTGTTGTATTGGCCAGTAATTGCCGTTGTGGTGGCCTCTAAGCTGTTCTCGTGAGATACTTATTTTATTCTAACTCAGAAATACCTTAATTGAACTACAAACAGCATCTGTTATATTGCATTTTGAAGAGGGGACACGTCTCAACTAGTTAGCTAGGCTACCTGACATAGCTATCGTAAACATGAAACCAAAGGGAAGGCAAGGCAAAAGGAAGGGAGGTAAGTTTAATTCTGACGATAAACTACAGCGGTACATGACATCAGTTAAAGATTATGTTGATAGTAAAGGGAGTGTAACGAGTACAGATGATGACCAACGGTATAAACGTGTCATGAAGAAGAGTCGAAAAGAGATGCGTAAGGAGAAACGCAAAATGAAGAAAGCTAATAGAGACAGTTATATGAGAAATTCGCCGACCACGGATGCCAATAAGGTGCAACTGGGCATAAGTAATACACTTAAATCCGAAAAGAAACAAGACAAAACTGTGAAAGTCGAAACCACTAAAGCCACTGAAGGCACCAAGCTCTCTCGAAATGTTGGTAAAAACAAATCAGACCAAAAAACTGAACAACCACATGTCGACTCAAAGGACATAATGGCCCAGGAGAGGAAACAATACGAGTTTAAGCTAAACGAAAGGAATAAACAGGCTTTAATAGATGCCAACGTCGAGGAAGACAGAGAAATTAAGAAACTGGAGAAACTTCTTGGACTCAACAGGAGAAGGAATAAACAGACTCTTCCTCAGTCTTTTGCTGAAGATGGGCTTGGTTACATTTTAGGGGTTTTGGATTCAGGTGCTGGGGGTATGGACGACAGTGATGATGAAACTGGTGCTGCCAAAGCAAAAGGTGACTCGGAGAACCCAGAGGACAGTGAATCAGAAATGTCAGGAGATGAGGATGATGTTGACAGTTTAGTAGATGGCCTTCAGGATGACGAAGATGAGGATGAGAATGATGATGATGAAGAAGAAGAAGAAGATGATGATGAAGATGAACAAGAAGAGGGAGAAGTAGAAAGGATGGATACCATTGAAGAGGAAGATGAAGAAGAAGAAGAGGAGGAGGAGGAAGAGGAACGTGAAGAAGAGATGGAGAAAGACGATCCAGATGACACTAAAGGAGATGACAGCGACGTTGAAGAAAATCTCCGTTCAGAGGAACAGAATACATCTGAAGAAAGTAGCAAAGTTGTAAGTAGTTGTAATTATTTCTCACTTTGCAAGTATTTACAGGTTTGTAAGTTATTATAATAAAACCTTTGTTTTTGTGAAGGCCACTCTGCCATCAGGAAAGTACATCCCCCCTCAACTAAGAGGAGCTATGGACAGCAAGCGCAAAGCTGAGCTGGAGAAACTCAAGAAGACTGTCAAAGGTCTGGTGAACAGGTATGCTAAGGAGGCTAGAGCTACATTATTTACCTCCGCCGAGGAGGTATATGTTTTCATCGGGGACCGGCGTCTGTCTGTCTGTCTGTCTATTTGTTTGTTTGTTTGTTTGTTTGTTTGTTTGTTTGTTTGTTTGTTTGTCTGTCTGTTTGTTAGCAAGATAACTCAAAAAGTGATGGATGGATTTCGATGAGTTTTTCAGGGAAGGTCAGACATGACCCAAGGAAGAAACGATAACATTTTGGGACTGATTCGTAATTCTGACGGGATTCCAGAGGCATTTATGTATTTAGCTTAGTCGTGTAATGGCATGGTATGGCCACGTGGTGGCGATCTGAATAGTTTCGGTGCAAATGTATGACAACCTAGGAAGAACAATGCAGGCGGAGGTAGCTGCGCTCTCGGAGTGCTTTTCTAGTTTGTTATGGAACTGTTCTGTCCAGAGATGCCTCATCACTCTCAATTGGCTATGTCCTTAGAATGCCTTGAACTGTTACTTTGAACCCTAAAATGTCCCATGTCACAGAATGACTAGACACATTATATTGTATGACTAAATTGCAGCGATATGTTCTTGTGTGATGCATTTACTTAATATCTTTAAAATTGTTGTTCTGTTTGTCTTTGTCACATACAATTATGCAAAACTAAAATGTAGTGAAACGTTTAGTCGCGTAATGTGCATATGAGCAAAAGCGCACAGTACATAAAAAAAAATATAAGAAATATTTTAAACATGCAAGATAAATGTGACAAATGTGACGTGTACAGCATTGCAAGTGGGTTTAGCCGGAGAGCTAGATGTAGACATGTAGATACATGTAGATGTATTGTCTTGTACCGTAATTTCCCGATTATTAGCTGCGGCTTATACATTGATTTAGCAAAATTTCTTCAGCTATGAGGTTAATACAGGGGGGCAGTTAATATAGTGTTAATATGGTTTTGTTTCTTTTAACTTGCATAAAACACTGTCCTGCGGCTTATACACAATGCGGCTAATATGCAGGAAATTACTGTAAAATAGTACTTTAATGACAATGTGATATCTCTGTTGCTATTGGTAGACTGAGCGAGGCCAACCTGGCATCCATCAGTGGACAACTAGAGGAACTCTACATGAGCAGCAGCAGGAAGGACATGAACGACACCCTGACTGAAATTCTGCTGGCCGCCTGTGTCTCTCCAGCCCTCATGCCCGACAGGTACTGACTTCGAAGCTGCAGCTTTTGATCTGTTTTCTCTTTCTAGGTGCAGGGATGCAGGGGCAGGATGTATTACTAAATGTGAAGGAAAGTGAGGAAGTAGGAGTCAGGAAGGAGGACAGTTGATCACCTCAGACAGCAACAATAATGATAATACATTTTATTTATAATGCACTTTTCATCACTGATCTCAAAGTGCTACAGATTAAAAACAAAAATAAGATGAGCAGTTTAATGAAAAAGAAAAGGTTTAAGAACATCGAAAGGGGACCAAAAGCTTTGCTAAAAAACACCATGTGCTTGCTTACTTGACCAGTACAAATGCTTGCGTTCCAATTCTTATGTAGTTTTGTTAATGATGGAGAGTTTGTACAAAGCAGCAGATGTGTTTAAACTATCATACATTGTTTAAGGTATGCTACAAGATGTTAAGGTATTGATGCTTTGGTCTTAGTGCATAAGCAATGGACAAAAACTGTAATGTTCGACTTTGCCATCTGGTGTGTTTTGCCATGATGCTCATCTCATCACACACACACACACACACACACACAATAGACTTATGTGTTCACTGGATATAGTGTCTGCTTATAGAATTCGAACAGTTATCTGCTGAAAAGTACTCGCTGTTGTCTGGTTGGGAGGCCAGTCAGTGGACACTGGTGGCCTTGTCTCTCAGTGGACTCAATGGGGACTGTGTCTTTATAGAGGAATGTGTCTGTCAGTAGAGGGTAAATGAGGACAGAGTCAGACAATTATAAGAAATACGCTTTTTAAAAACGTAACAGCTGGTAAAGATATGCTCTCTTTAAAACTCAACAGGCTTCTCATGGAACACATCCTACTGGTCAGCGTGCTACATTACACCGTGGGCCTGGAGGTACGTTTTGTCCCAAGATGGCCATGTTTTAAATAGCAATAATATAGGTTTAATCATTCATTTTTTACACATTATACCATGCTCAGTATGCAGTACACAATGTACACACTTTCAAGGAATGGATATTCATTTATTTCATAGGTAGGGGCACAGTTCCTGGAGACGGTGGTACGCAAGTTTGATGAAGTCTACAAGCTGCCGAGAGAGAGCAAAGAGTGCGACAACCTGGTGGCAATGGTGGCTCACCTCTACAACTTCCAAGTGGTGCACTCCGTCCTTATCTTCGACATTCTCAAGAAGCTGCTCGGGGCCTTCTCAGAGAAGGACATTGAGCTGGCGCTCTTCCTTTTGAAGACGGTGGGCTTCGCTCTCAGGAAAGACGACCCTTTGGCCCTGAAGGAGCTCATCACAGAGGCCCAGCGCAAGGCCAGCGACGCCGGCGCCAAGTTCAAAGATCAGACACGGGTAATAAAGATAGAGAGGCTTTTTGCTTTGCTATCCTTTGAGTACAGGATATGAATACTAATAAGTGCAATACTGTTGTTTATTTGTTTACTACACATACTGTGATGCATTATTGTTAAACCTTGAGTGGGTTTGTGTGCTTCATTATGGCCTGTGCATATTGCACCATTTTTTGTCTTCCACGATGGTCTTTTACGATTGACCATGTCAGACTAGGTGATCAGAGAACCACAAATTCTTGGCGCATCTTGGTCATAACATAGGCTACATGATCTTCTAATGTGACCAATCTATCGTAGCTGTCTTGTTGCGTGTCGTCACAGTGTCAGTGTCAACACAGGACTTGTAGGAGAATCCCCAGAAAGTCTGACATTCTAGACTTTTGATTGTGGAGTCGTGGAATGTCGCAGACAATAAATCGCTGGTCGTTGAATATTAGTACTTATTAGTACACTTATTAGTACATTACAAGACACATTCCTCCTCCGTTGTCCTTACCGACCGTTCATATTTGGCCATGACACTGTTGTTGGCTCTGACAAAATCGGCTAAAATCACATAGGCCATAAGTATAGTTTTGTCTCTTAAGACAATTCCCCACTTAAAGCAGGTTAATGAAATGTGTAAAAAAGAACATCTGTCCACTGGTTTCGATAAACTGTATTTTCGTTCTTCATGTTTAGTTTTCCTCATACCCTCATTGCTGATTTGTGGGCTTTCTGTTCACATCTAGGTGCGTTTCATGCTGGAGACAATGATGGCCCTGAAGAACAATGACATGAGGAAGATTCCAGGTTATGACCCAGAACTTGTAGATAAACTCAGGAAACTGCAGAAGACACTGGTGAGTGAAACCTGTGTTTGATTACTGTATTGATTGTGGTAATAGTTATTATAATATAATAATGAAATAGGCAATTTTAAACTGTGGAGTGTAGTAGACTGTGAGCTTTTTGAGCACTAGAGGGCAGTGTGGTTCCACTTTCACCGTGTCTTTCCTTAGACAGCCCAAGAGCCACTAACAAATGTCAAAGCTACAATAACGCTGCCAGTCAGCCAGTTTAATGAATTTCTAATTGATTCACCTACAGTGTAGCCAATAAAAAGTCCAACCAGAAAGGTTGATGTGATGTATTAATGCTTTCCCTCTCAATACAATATGATAGATACGAGGGAAACCTGATAGTGAATGCTTAAGTATCTGCGTGATCATGTTTTTCAATGTTTATATTATCTTTACAAATGATTGTCATTGAATCGATTCTCAGTGTGTTAAGTTTGCTATGGATGTGTGGACATCCATGATGATTCTCTTGCAATTACTACCACTGGCAATAACTTTAATTTCCTTTTTTTTATATATATAGAACTCTCCTATGGTTTTAACACATTGCCTGTTGCCAAGACTGCCTCGTCATTACTTAACTCATGTGATTTATTAACGGTAGCTATTTCTGTGTGCAGATCCATCGCACTGCATCAGGCAGTGATGTGAAGCTGAGGGTCTCTCTGGAGAATCTTCTGGAAGCAGATCAGGTGGGACGTTGGTGGATCGTTGGTTCATCGTGGAGTGGGGCGCCCATGATTGGGGCCCAAAGTAGCAAGACATCACAGCAGCCCTCCTCTGCAGGACAGGTATGTTCTCCGTGAGTTTTTAAAGGGACACTTCACCGATTAGCATTAAGCTCTGTATCTTTAGAAAACCAGTCATGTTTTTGAATGGTCGTGCATCATTCCCTCAGTTTGCCTTGAGATGGGAGAAATATGGATTTCAATGTCGGACTTCCTGCTTTCAGTGATGTAAAAATCATCATTTTACATAATTTTTACATCATTGAAAGCAGGAAGTCCTATTCATGGGTTTCATTGAAATCCACTGAGGGAATGATGCACGACCATTCAAAAACATGACTGGTTTTCTAAAGATACAAAGCTTAATGCTAATCGGTGAAGAGTCCCTTTAAGTAGAAAGATACATAAACCAAAATAGTGCTTTTACATTTAGACATTCACAAATGTTTTAGGGTAGGTTTCACCTTAATGAAGTTCTAGGCTGTGTGTGGTTGAACGATTAGTATAGGTAGGCTGTTTTATTGTTATGTTTATTGATATATTTCATATATACTTTCAGTGTTATACAGTGGATACAACTTGATTCTCTGGTTAAAACAATGTAGTGTTCATTGCTGTATGAATTCCAGTTAAAGTGATATGGAATGCATTGTGTCTCATCCGAATGTAACACAAAAAGCAATTTTGTTACATTATGGCAATGATGCATTGTATGGGTTGGTTGGCAACTCACCATATAGGCTACTGGCCTGTTATTTACCTAAAAAGGGGTCAGATACAGCAGGTCTAGTTTTATCTTGAGCACAATCCAGTATTTGTTCCTCTGTCTCCAGTTTAGCACTAAGGTCCTGGAGTTGGCTCGGAAACAGAGAATGAACACTGACATCAGAAGGAACATCTTCTGTGTCATCATGACTAGCGAAGATTACCTCGATGCATTTGAGAAACTTTTAAGGTAAGCTGTTGTGTGTTGTCTTCCTTATATTTTGAAATCTAGTAGAATGTCAGTGATGGTCATGAATTAAGGTCTTTTTTTTCTGTAATCCTTACTTTGTATAAAAATGCATTGTTGATGCAATTTTGACTAGTTGTTTTGTCAGATTAGCAAACGTCTTAAATGGGAAATGTTTAAAAAATGAAAAAGTTGTTACAAAATATATGACCAAAAAACATATTGTGGCTCTAACTTCACCTGAAGTTGTTGATATGAGAGGTTCATGTGATCCTTCCCTCTCTTGCTCAGGCTCGGGCTGAAGGATCAACAGGAGAGGGATATAGTGCACGTCCTCATGGACTGCTGTCTCCAGGAGAAGACCTTTAATGGGTTTTATGCCGTACTGGGAGACAAGCTCTGTTCTCACGACCGCCGCTTTCAGGTACACAGAGAGCTTGGCTCACAACTGCTGTCATACTTGCTGCCTCTCATTGGCAGATTTATCCCATCGCTGTCAATCTCGGTCTTAATATCTTATTGCTTCATTTGTCAATTCGATCAATCAGCGAGAAAAGTTGCAGACAAATCAGGGTCTACCGAAAGGTCTAGTTTTATGGCTTGTTGCAATGATTAAAGTTTAAGACCTAAAATAATAAATAATATATTAAGACATAAAAATGGTAAGTTCTATCTGTGTACTGTGTGCCATTTAAACAGCATTACTCTCATAGTGTCCCAGTGTCAGCTGTTTAGAATCGCTGAATTGGGAGAGTTAATCAATATCAATATCGAAAATACACTGAGAATAGAGCCATTCCCAGCCTACATAAAGGGTCTCGTCTGAGTAGAGGTGTGAGTCTCTCTCTCTCTCTCTGTCTGTCTCTCTTTCTCGTCCCCTGTTTTAATTTTGTGTGTTCTTCACACCACCCCAACAAAGGCAACAACACCCCCACCTTATTCTTTCCCCACCTCCACTGTGATATCTGATAAGCATTGTCCTCCACCGACTGCTTCTAAAAGGCTTCCCTGTATTACTGGTGGAAGTGAGGGAAGTTTGCTTTTCCCGACCAAAATGAGATGAAGGTGTTCTCCCTTGTAAAACAGTTTCTGGTAATGACACCTATTATAAATGATTCTCGTTTCTCACGGTGTGAAAGAAACCAACCGTGAGTTCTTATCTCGAGGTGTTAATTTAGATAAGATGATAATGGGCATTTACAGGCCATCCTCTAATGGCAGATATCGCAAAAGCCTCAGCCAAAGCAGTGAAGTGGATGTGGCTGAGCTGATAACTTTATAGTTTATGAGTGTTCTGATGTTCTAATTGATGAGTGTCCTTTTCCAGATGACCTTCCAGTTCAGTCTGTGGGACAAGTTCAAGGAGCTGGGCAGCCTCTCCAGCACCACCTTCAGTAACGTAGTCCAGCTGGTCACTCACTTCCTGCAGAAGAAGAGTCTCTCTATCTCCATACTCAAGGTGCAGCCCTAACGCCTCTTTAATGAGTGGTTGTGTGTGCATGTGTGTGGTACTTGTGGTGGTACTTGTGTGTGGTACTGGTGTGTGCGTGTGTGCGTGTGCGTGTACAGTTGTGGCCACAAGTTTACATGCACATGCAAAAGTTGACTAAAAAGAGGCCTTTCTTTTTTTCTATTTCACAGGCAATTGAGTTTGGGGAACTAGACAAGCCAAAGGTGAAGTTCTTGCGTCAGGTTCTCACTAAACTCCTAAAGGAGACAGAACCAGAAGATCTGATGAACATATTTGGAAGGTATTGATATTGATTTTTGTGAATTTGCTTCTACATCTACTCTTTCTATTTTATGTTCATGTTGAGACATAATGAGTCCTTGCTTTACCAAAAATACCATAATACTCATCTGCTCAAACTTCAAATAAATTTGATTAGCTCCTGTATTGGCGGCTTTGACCAGTGCATGAGCTGCAAGGCTAACTGTCAGCAAAAGGGCTAATCATTGCAGGCATTGCCATAGATTCAGTTCCCTCTTTGTTTTTTGTCTTTCCAGGATCTCGGGAATTCCCAAGCTTGGAATGCTTCGGGAGGGCTTGAAGCTTTTCATCAGTCACTTCCTACTGAAGAATGCCCGGTCGCTGGGGAATGCCGAGCAAGCCCGACTCCTGACCGAGCGGGCAGAAGTAGCCACCAGGGCCATGGAGGCCGCCGAGGCCAAACTCAAACTGTAAAACATGTCACACCCAGCCACCCACCCACCCACAGACAGACACAGAGACTCTCACAAGAGCTAAAGAAAAGAGACCCTGTTCAGGCTGTCTTTCATCCATCGAGGACATAGGAACAAAGACAACTGTTTACCCAAACGACCTGTTAAGACACTCTAGAAAACAGTTCTTATGGCTCTTTTTTTTACAATGGGGGAATTGAGGAGTGTAAATAAAGGAAATTGATTTTTTTTTTGTCCTATAACTTTATGGTAAAGACCATATCTTTTCAAATTGTATAATACATGTCAAATGTCATCTGACATGTAGTATATTCATTTTGCAGAGTTGTAGTATATTCCTTAAGTTTTATAAGGAAATGCATTGATTTTCTTGGTCAAGGTATTGACCCCTTACAATATTGACTCCTGTTAGATATGGCTTTCTGGAAGTGTGTTTTTCTGTACTTATATTGAAATGCAAAAATGTATTAATATTTTTAGATATGTTTTATTACATTGTTGTGCATACATTCATTGCTGTGAATCACCTGATACAATGATACCATGATTCAAATAGAAATATCTGATAAAACACCCCTCATTTTGATAAAAGTCTGAAAATATTTTTTGGCCAAGGGTGCACATCATGTCTTATGGCCTTAGGACTGTTTGATAGAATACATTCCATATGAATGTAGGAATGTATCTAGGTTTACAAATGGTCTTGTCCTTTATTATTAGTATCAGTGCCCTTCTAGATTCTGGAGAGTGGCCTACAGAGGCCACTGGAGAACAGCTACAAGATAAAGGCCTTAAAGGTAGCTCAGCCCGAACAGAACCCACATTGATTTTATAAGTGCTTTCAATACAACCAGCCCCCGTAAGACATGTCTGGTATGCGATTTATACCTCTTTTCACGTTTGCTTTATATGCTCAACAGTGATAATAAGAAAAGGAAGCTAGCTAATCTCTCATAGCCTCATACCTCTGAGTGTATTTAGGTCTAGCATAAACATGCCTATGTAGTGAGTGGCCTTGTGTAGACTGTTTTATATATTTACCATAACACCATTCTGTATGAATATCTCATACGGAATTCTGTATGAATCACTAGATGATAACAGCTGTAGAAACACACAAATGTGGCTGATGCACCAGACATTTATTGAAGGAATGTGTTCATTTTGTTTGGGCTCAAATGTTCCTTTTAACTCAGACCTGCGGACTGATTTACACAGCAATGCATTTTTCATGGGCTTAATGCCCCCAAATAATGTAGCCTATGCCATTTGTGGGTTTGGTTGATTAATAGAAAATATTTATCTTAATAAGCCTACTGTGTTACTTGTTTATTTGATTCATTACTCAGGGTTGAAGTACATCATTCCATATATGTACTGGTCCCAAGGTTTAGACAGTCCCTTATACTTTCCTTTTAAATGGAGGTGCCTGAACAGTTTGCAGGCTACATCTTGTTCTGTGGTTCTTAGTGAGGATTTCAGAAAGTGTTGCATTGCTAGATAGAAGTTAAAAGAACTGCTCTCATCGCTACCATTCAGGTGTGAATGGCTCTCCCTGAAGCACAGTGAGACTCATTGTGCTCTGCCCTCGCTCTCCCCTCTCTTTGCCACAGTAGTCTATTGGCAGCTGCGCCATACATCACAGCCAATTGCCATAGGTTTTGTAAACATAACTCTTGGACAGGCATTGACCTTTCTCATGTGTGTGAGCTCCCATTTACCAGACGTGTGTGTATTTGGTCAACTTTTTTACCCTTTGTTCATAATCTTATTGACACAGTTAGATAGGAGACGCAAACACGGATGGAAGACATGCGCCATCGCTGTGAAATGAGTTACGGTGTTTTGATTCCGCGTTTAGAGGTGGAGTGCGTTGCCCCGACACCACCAACACTGCGGCCATTCGTAGCATACTAGAGTATTGCCGTTACATTCGATGCCCTCGATTATTAATTAGCAACATTGCCGCAGTTGATATCAATCTGAGTCACGGAATGGTCAGAAGGTTAGCCACGAATAACAGGGTCACAGCGAAGAGGTCCTGAGGTCCGCCAAGTGAGTCGAAGTGTTGCATTGACTGTTCTCGGCGCCTTGTGGGTGACGCGGTTAGTTGCTGCATTCTCAGCGACATATCTACCTCCCAATCAATCAGGTGAAAGTTACAGCACATTATGACTGGAAATATGGATGTGAATTAACACATGGTTGACCCAGAGATGGTTCATTGGTTGACCACATTGAACATTGGCAGGAATGAATGAAGGGCTTCCTTTTACGCACAGACTGCCATTGCCCTGCACTTCATATGGACACGTGTTATAGCGCAGTGACTATTCTTTTCACATTTATTTAGTAAAGAAAGGTAACACACCAAAACTATTTACATAGTATTTATAGGCCTATTCAGATGTAGTCACCATTGGTCATTTTAATTGGTGAATTCATCCATCATTCATCGACTGTAAATTATATGTTTCCAAAGATGACCAGTGTCATCACAACATCTCCAAAAAAATGACACAGCAATCTACAAAAGCAGGTTGTAGTATCACTGGACACGGCCAACTGAGCAGTCACAGATTAACCCCCAGAGGTCAGAAGAAGGCCCAGCATTTTCCCACACACAGTAGCAAAGCCCATCTAGCTCCCACATGTGTGGCTTTTGACAGCCACAAAGCCAGCATTGTCAGCATGCGTGAGGGAGGAGCAGCTAGCCGCAGGAGAGTATCGGCCAACAAATACACACAGGTGAATGGGAACTTGAATGTGCTGTAGCCATTGTCTGGAAGTGTGTGCTCTACCTGGGTGTGTGTAGTCACCTCAGGCTAGTACTGATATTGACCCCCCAGTCACCCTTTAATGGGAAGTATAGACGCCGCCCAGAACTGATAACGGCTCAGAGTGAAACGACTCGAATCAGCCCAACATGGAAATGGGCCTGAGTTGGGACGGAAGAGAACCAAGCTTCTATGCTTATAGGGTGGAGATCTCATGCAGATGAGCCAAAATGTGTTTGACTATACACTGTTGCATGGACTTTATCTGATCATAGCCATTTGGGATGGTTAATAATGTAATGTGTGCTATACAGGTTTTAGATATGGAAGGTACACAAAAGCATGGAGGTCCTGTTTATTTGGTCTGTCTTTCACAGCTGATGGCTTTCCTGTTCCTGTCCCCGTCAATGATCTCACACACACCCTCTCACCTCTGTCTCACCCTGTGATCAGACCTGTCCTGCGACTGGGACATACCTGGGAGGTAGCTGATAACGCCACTGACTCTCTTTGTGCTTCCCACACCTGGGCAAACCATCCCTGAGGAAAATTACGTTTAAGGCAGCACCTAGTTCCTTTGGCTAACACACACTTGCCAAGGACCGACAGGCCTATGGGATTGTCATACCATACCTTAGTATCTAACAGAGGAACACCTCACCAGGAACTGTCATCATTGGCTCATTAGTTTGTTGACGTATATCAATGCAGGAGATGACTCTGAGATATTGCAGGACATTAAAGTGCGAAATCAGTAAAGCCTTTTTAAAATGTAAAAAATCATTCAGAGTAGGCTACCATTCGTTTGGAACCATTTCAAAGGTCATGACCCAAAGATGACCTCAGGACATGTAAACTCTAAGAGAGCTTACAGAGGGCAAGGAGATAAGCATGAATAAACAGAACTACAGTCTGTCTCCTCAGAGAGTTTCTTGTGGAAGCGAATGCGTTTCCACACCACCCCTCCGATTCCAAGGAATCGCACAGGAAATGGGTTTAGAAAGCACTTCTCCCTGAAGAGTAATGGAGTGGGACTAGCTCAACTAAAACGGATCACAACAATAAAGGGCAAATAAGAAACAGTGAGCGTGGACATTTTAGTCTAGTCCAAACTGACCGAATGGATTGTTCTCCTTGCCCCCAAGCCGAGTGGGATGGGGCGGTGATTATATTTAAATTTGCTCTAATTGATCTGGAGGAGTACTTCTTGGCAAAGAACAAATAGATCATTACGTTTATTGGCCAGATAAAGCTGACCGATATTAATAAAGGCGGAAATGCACTTTGTGCTAAATTGACCTCAATTACATTGCCACCGAGACCATTAAAATGAACGCTTGTGTCAGTTTCAGAGCGATGCTGCCTTTAGCTTAATTATTATCTTTTCACGTCCTGGTTAAGTAATACGTTTTTCCAGCATTTGTTAACATAGGCCTAATCGAACGTCACTGTCACTGGGATCAAGTCTTAAAGGAGAATTCCGGTGTGATATTGACTTTAAATGTGTTGAAACATGATACCGAGTGTGAGCGATTGTCTCAGAGCTGATTTCGACCTGTCAGCTGTTCTCCGAAACCCGGCGGGAGCTTAGAAATAGTCAACCAGGTTTTTAACGTTTGTGCCTCGGGCATCGAACTGCCGTGCAAATAAATCACTGTTTTACACCATTAATGAGGCTCAAAGTAGCTCCACACTTTATTGGTAGACTTCTGAGGGCCCTGACATTTAAAACGAGACATCGAGAACTTTGAAAAAGCACTGGTTGTTTACTTACATGACTGTTTATTCAGGCAGTCACTTTCGAAAGTTTACCGGTCGCAGCCATCTTGAATTTAGTCACGTGACTGATTCATGACTAGTGCACGCATAGACATAGCGATTACGTGAACCAGTCACGAATCAGTCACGTGACTAGATTCAAGATGGCTGCTACCGCTAAACTTTCGAAAGTGACTGCCTGAATAAACAGTCATGTAAGTAAACAACCAGTGCTTTTTCAAAGTTCTCGATGTCTCGTTTTAAATGTCAGGGCCCTCAGAAGTCTACCAATAAAGTGTGGACCTACTTTGAGCCTCATTAATGGTGTAAAACAGTGATTTATTTGCACGGCAGTTCGATGCCCGAGGCACAAACGTTAAAAACCTGGTTGACTATTTCTAAGCTCCCGCCGGGTTTCGGAGAACAGCTGACAGGTCGAGATCAGCTCTGAGACAATCGCTCACACTCGGTATCATATTTCAACACACTTTAAGTCAATATCACACCGGAATTCTCCTTTAAGCCACTCAGGCCTAATAGGTAGCCAAAACATATAGGCTACTGAACACCGTGCCATAAGCGCCATGACGCAAAATGATAGCCCATTTGGCCATGTCCATTCTCTACGAGTCTATCATCCTTATTTGCAATGCCTTTCAAATACTTCATTCACTGTTACCCTTTTTATTAATTTAAAAGCATTTTATTTTTAGGGTATTTTTTTAAAGGTAGGCTATATGTGTGTTAATTGGAGAAAATCAATGTGAATTTTGAAGGATACAGTTATTCAGTTCTTTAGTGAACGTCTGCGATCAGTGACTTGCAGCAAATAAAAATGCGTGCGACGGCTGCCTGCATCAGGCAAAGATTGATGAGACTGCATCCGAGGTTTATTAATGCGAGCCCATTGCTGTCTTCGTGTGAAATGTTTCTGCCGGTCCTCAGCGGAGTTGTGTTTGCTCTCTGCTCACATTTGCACGGATTCGACAACGCTATAAACAGCGGTTCCCATGACCCGAATCCATTGACACCGTTTAAACGCAGGCAAAGTGATGACACCATCTTAATCATTTGCTCACATTTATCTGTGATTACCTTTTGAAACGGTTATTGTACTTTGCAAAAATAACATAAAATGTGCACAAAGGCATAGGCTACGTAACTGTATAAAGCATATCACTGTGTGTGCACACACAGGAGTCATAATTACGCATGTGGTTCATCATAGGCTACTCAAGGAGTCAAAGTTTCCTACGTTAGTTGTTAGTTCAATTATCTGAAGAGTTTGTGCGGGCGATGACAAATTAAAAGTTTGAGCATTTTATAAAACAAATTTATTTATGTCTCCATCATGGGTAACTCTGAACAATAATTTACCATGCATGGCCATTTTTATAAATACATTATACAAAAATAAACACATTACATTTTCTCCACAGTAAACTGTTGGTGACATTACGGATGTAAACACCACAGTTTTCAAAAATGAATCCGAGGACGCAGTGGTTACCAAGTGTCAATATCTCCCATATGCTATTGACAATATTCATCGTGGTAAAATATGGCGGAATTGCTAACCGTCCCAGTACAGAGATTTGTTATTACTTGGATTGATATTTTATGACTCCTATTTTGTTAAGGCTAACACATTTTACACAAGTAAACATGCTATGTACAAACAATGATGTGTTGTACCTCCATACCATCTCAGTGTCAGTTTGACATGTTATTGCACGACAGCGACAGGGTGACAGGCTCTGCAAAGTGCACAAGCCATACTTCTACCACAGTTGATGAACGCCACATGACATTTTCAAAACATTTTCCAGAGTATCTCAGTAAATTCTAAATGGCGTTTGTAGCTTGTTTAAACATGCAATGGCATTGTCCTTAGTGAAAAGAATGAGAGTTAAAACTCCTATGGCCTACTCAGTGGGCTCTCACGGGTGTGGGCTGGCGTCGCTGGCCTGAGCTCTCTCATCGTCCGACGAGCAGTCTGAAGAGTTGTAGAGGAAATTGTCTCCTTCCTCTTCGTCACTGTCCCTGAAGTCTCTTATTCTGTTGCTTTTAGAGCCAACCTTTTGATAATCCGTTTGCTCGAGTCCGTCGGATTTGTCCTGACCGCCCTTCGAGTTTTTCTTATTCTCGGCATCCTGCGCTGCCTGCTCCTTGGCCTTCTTACTGCGCTTCCATTTCATACGTCTGTTCTGGAACCATATTTTTACCTGTAAAATAGATAAGCCTACATTGAAAATCTCAAAGATTTGATATTGGCTATTCTTGGACAGTAAGTCGTTGTGAACAAATGGTTTAATATGCTACTAAAGCATACCATAACATGAAAGGTTTCAATATCATCCTAAAGGTGGTAACCTTGGCGTTTTACCTGAGTTTCTGTCAGCATCAAAGAAGTAGCCACTTCAAATCGCTTAGGTCGAGACAGGTATTTATTCAGTTTGAACTGATGCTCCAACTCCAGCAGTTGTTGGCTTGTGAACGCCGTCCTCGGTCTTCTGCACTTTCCCAGCAAATTAGACTGTGCTTGGGCTGAGAACACAATCAGTTGTTGGGTATATGTTATTAATATGAATTTGAAATGAGGGCAGGATCAGGCTAAATATGTATCATAACTCTGAATTGAAAAGATAGAAATCCAACAACTTGGAATCGGTGATAAAATAAATAAATAATTATTAATAATAAAAAACCTCCATGCGTTAAATGATCGCGTTATTAGCTTATTTGACAGACAACGTTTTTTCATGGCCGACTTGACACTATGGTTTACATGGGTCAGCTTATTCTTCTAAAGTTTATTCTCAGCCTACTTAATTCCAAAATTAGGGATCTTGTCACGAAAATATATAGAAATATATAGAAGTTCAAATGTAAAGGCTTGAACTTCTCAACAAACCTTTTTTGCTAAACTAAACAATTCAATGTGCCACACTTGCATGGTGGTCCATCATGTAGCCTTTACATCAGGGCTACTCAAAGTTACACGCATGCTGCATTTGCCACGGAAGGCCTGCTGAGGTGCAGAGGTTATATTTCTAATGTTTAGAAAAAGGGACTGCTGTTTGCCACCTAGTTCTGAACGAATTCGTTTCAGCCAAACGGAACAGAAAGCCAGTGTCTGGAGAGCAAACAGTTGGCGAGTTGTGGTTTTCGCACACCTCCGCCACTTTCCTTGTGTCCATTATCTGTCCATTTTAGTTCCCATCAGAAAACGATTCCCTGCTGCCTCTCTCTATGTTCACTGAAACGCCTGTTTTTCTTGGCAGTGTTTTTAAGCAGATGTAGTGAGTCTAACGATATGTTAAATCTCCTGCAAAGCTATACTACTTTGACATTGATTTGATGTTTAAACCACTCCATACAACATTAGAATGGCATTCATTTACAGCAGCAGATATGACCATGGCTAAAGCATAATTTCAGCACTGAACACACTGTTGGTATGAACATTGTTTATCATTTGGCAATTGAAGAAAAACGTGTTTCCCTTCATTATGAGAGGGAGTGCTTAAACGTGCGTAAACATGGATTACATAACATTACATTACCCTTTTCATAATTTCTGCTTCGAACACGACCATGAACAACCATTAACACTCACCGTTAAAATCGGGCATTTTCGGCAGCATCATGCCCGCTGTAGACACTCGAAGCCAGTGGTCGAGCTGAAATGTGCCTGCAGTGAGTTTGAGGGTGTCGTTAGGGTGATGGTGGTGGGAGGTATGTGGGTATGAGTAGGACAAGGCTGGATGCTGACCCAGCGCCGCTGCAGAGTAGTACATCGGGTGCCCATATAGTGCCTGCGGGGGTATAGAGCTACTCTGCGAGTGAAGTCCCATCATGCTAGAGTGTGAAGAGTTCAGAAAGCCCGGCTTTGGAATCAACCCGCAAGAAGAAATCCTCGGAGGAGAGGGACTCTCTGTCCGCAGAGACTCTGTGCTGGTGTTCAGATCGGAACCGTTGACGCTCCCGGACGATGAGAGAGAGGAGGAGGACATAGAGGTCACTAATGCTAGCGGTGATGTCTGTACTTTCGGCGGATCGACGGCCAAAAGCGCGTCGATGCGAAAGTTTTTGGATTTTTCCATCTGGTTCGTGGTCCAAGTAGATTGGAGACGCGTTAGTGCCTGCTCTTCAAGACTTGTCAGTTCGCTGTCGCGTTACTTCTTGAAGTTGAGCTGTCTGGTAAAATTCTGTCCCCTAACTCCCTTTGGCACATCGTGCGGTGATTGGTTGTTCCCCACACCAATGGAGCGCAGCCATTGGTTAACGCATGGAGTGTTTACAGTGCATTTTGCGGCCAGTTTGTTCAGCAAGCTGAGTGCTGATAGCCCAGGTCCCCCTTGATTCGAGGGGAATGGTAGTTTGCGTTTCAATTTCATTGCGCCATCCACTATAAGACTTCAACTGTACGCTTTCAAAGAACCAGAAAAGGAATTTGATTAGATAAGCTCAGGCCTGTGTCTTGAACGTAATAGGCAATACCCAAACGCATAAGCGGGCACATGTATATATATATATATATAATACGCAAAATTCCTCATGGTCTCATAACTATGATTGTAAAGTACACACGTGGAGATACCAGATTATTATCCTTATTAAATCAGAGTATAATCTTTATTTCTGCCCAGATGTCTTCTATTCAATTTGTAGCTGGCATTTTATACTAATGTAAACTCATGTGGTGAGGTACATCTCAGTACAATATTTTAGCTGTAATGGAATGAGGATAACATTTGAATTAAATAAATGGCTCTATAATATTATGTAACATGATATGCGTGCGGTAGATCACATTCGATCACTTACCTAATTAATGGTTTACACTTCAAATATTTTTTTAAAAAATTAGGGATAGTTATCTGTTATCAACCCTTTGTCACATCTGTCATGGATTGTTGTGGAACGTAGTCTACTATCTCTCCATAGGCCACCCACCTCGTGCGCGCAACCTTGGTCACCTGCACCTTTACGCGCGAGGGACGCACACAAGGGTACCTGTTTCCAAACTCCCGGGTGTACTTGAAATTACTTTCTGCGTCAAACAAAACAAAATAGGCCTATAATAATGCCTACAAATGTGAACTATATGAGTATGAACTATAAATACACGCCATGGTTTAGTGAATGTTTTTCTTTTCTAAATAAGTAGGCCTATACAGCTTAGTTACATTTAACTTTACGAAAAATAACACCAAACAAGTTGTATCTACTCAGCCAATTGTCTCATGTTGTGCAACTACAAATGTAAAATAGCTTATTCCAGAGGAGAAATAGAATAATTAATGATAATAATAATAATAGAATAATAATCTCAATTGGCGCAACTGAAAAAAAACTGAATAGGCCTAATCGGCAATTTTGTTGGCCTATTTATTGCGTCATGACATTAGCACAAACAGCCGACAACATATTTAGGGCTTGGATACTGTTAGCTATTGGATTAGTCTGAAGTCTGGCTAAAATTTAATCAAAGGGGAAAATTCCTATCAAAACTGTCTCTCTACGAAAGTCGGTTTGACCTATAGGGGTGCGCTATTATATAGTGGCCTTTAGGGAAATTTAGCTAATAGCTATCCTTATGCCAACCCAAAAAGGTTCACAATGTAAAAGTTGTAGTTGGGCTCTTGTCAGACGTGGTAGAAAACATGTCCTTTTAATCTTGATTTTTCGCAATAATAATTTCATGACAGTAGGCTATTACATGGACATGTAGCCTACTAAAATGGTTATTATTTTGTCTGTCCTGTCCTGTCGTTTTTTTTTTTGTTTTTTTTCGATAGACCTTAATGTTCGGTGGAATTCGTAATAATAAGTGTAAGCCTTGAAACTTGAGACGTTGATAATGAGCGTTAAATTGAATTCTTTCTCTGTCTATCTTTTTTCCCTCCCTGCAGTGCCTCTGGTGTAAAAATGGTATGCCGTTCAAGCAGTAGGCTGGAGTAGGGGAAATGTAGCGCTCTGTGCGTTTGGGGGGGCTGGGTCTCTCGCTCTAATCAGCCACTTTAAGCTAATGGAGGAAGAGGTCGGAACGAGAATTATTGACACCCTGTTGCCCTTAACCTGTCGCCCAATAAAGCGGATTAGTTTTCTTCAATTCATCAGCTAACCACTCTCTTGGGACGGGAATCAGACGTTTATTTGCTCATGGGAAATCAACAAGTCACGGGGTAGTTTTAACTAAGGGATCATGATTTAATTGGGAACCTGGATGATATCATGGCCGATTAAGAAATAATAGCAGAGTAGTCGGAGATTGATGATTGGTAGGCCCACCTCACCTGCTGATCAGCAAATCAGTGCATCGGGAGTATGGCTAAGGAAAAACAGAGAATAGGCTAAATTCATATGACGGCATTTAAAAAAATAAAATGTTACAGGAAAGGGTGAAATGCCCATAACTATATTTAAATGCATTTTTGAATATGATTTTTTTATATATATGAAATAAGGCTATTCTAACGCAATTGTTACTCGCTGTATTGTGTCGCAAACTCCTATTTCTCTATCTGTTATGTAGCCTAAGCTATTTAACCTATCAATGCTTTGTCCATTTTCTCAGTTTAATTTCATTAAGGGTCCTACATGAATATTTCTATTAAAGCACTGGTGAAATATGAAGCCATTTAGCATTGGCTCGCGCACCAATCACAGAGATTTATGGCTCTTTTTCATCCCATCCCGAGAGGGTAAAATTAATATTGCACCCTGAGATGGAAAAGGACCCTGGAACCCCGGTCCTTCCTGAAAGCTGTTCATTTGCTTGGTAATTACTTTCACAATTAACTAAAATACAAATCAAAATGACAAATCGAAATAGTTTATATATTAATTATCCTTGGTAAATGTGTTCATTATGAAAAGGCAATTTAAGGGGACCTACACTGTCTCTTTTATTGCAATAAATATATTCAATTAAATGGGCACAAATGGTCGCTGTCCTGAAATGTATAGGACTGCTTTTAAACACATTTGTGGCTCATAATCATTTTATCAATTTAATTTGTTGAGCCAGGCATTATCGAGGGAGTATTACTTCAAGTAAAGGACCTTGGGCGAAAGACTTTATTATTAAACGTCATTAGGGAAGATCAAATCCTATAACGATAACAGCTGCATATGAGTTTTGTAGACTTCTGGAACTGAATATGAAGCTAATTTCTTTAATGTCCACCCATAGGTCCCAGTGGACCTCTCAGACTTGTTAAAGATGTGTCATCAATTATATTTTGGGAAAGAAAAATATCAATAAAATCTTTAACGTCCTTTTAGGACTGCGATTGTTAAGAAAAAAATAAATAATTTTAAGCTACAAATAGTTGGCTAAGCCTAGAATAATACGATTTCTTTTCGTTGTTATAGGCTACTATTTGTTTGCCATCTGGGGTTATGCTATAATTGCGCACAATATGTTTCCCAGATGTTCATTGAAAGCATAAACATCTATATCCAAATTGAACCATAACAAATCTCCTCAAATTTACCCTTAAAGGAGATGACCCTGCGAATTTCGTCTCCCTGGCCTGAAGCAGTGATTGACGGCCTCTCTGTCTGTCAGTGTGATCTCCCAAAAGTCAGGTGTTCACATTGATTCATTGTATCCCTGTCAAAAGGGTACATAAGCAGACCTTACATCATTTATTAACCTGAGTACTTGAGGAAAAATTGTGCCTTACCAGTTGTATTTTTTTAGCTGAGCGAAGCATTGAATCTAATTTGACAAATGTAGCCTTGCATTAGTTGAATTAACATGAGCTGATGTTTCCCATATATTCAACAATAAGCAGGTTAGATATTGTACCCTCACTGAATAGACATATCCTCAAGCGGTGAAATCTGACATATTTTAAAAGAAGAAAGTAATTATTTGAAATACACTAACACTGATGGAAGTTGAATAAATTATGTTAATAAGAACATGGCAATCACACCTGAACTGTGCTCTGATTATTATTTCATGTATTTTGAGATTTGATCAAGGCTTTATTGGTCAACAGTTCCATGTTTAACCAACTGTTTAAACCATAGACTGTATACAGTCTATGGTTTAAACAGTTAACCATTTTCACTGATTTCTGGTGAGATGGCATGATTAATACAGCCTAGACACTTCCCTTTTCACAGGCACAATGCACTTCACTCAATATGAGACAGGTCTAACCACTGTGTATACAATGTCGCAATGCATGTCAAACAGGCATATCATATAGTCAAGTCACATTTCACAGATTTTATTGCTCATATCAAAAAAGCTTAACTCAATATATCCAGTGGCTACCCACCACATTCTTAAGATTGGAGGGGTTTGCTAAGTATACCATGGTATCCCGGAGACAATAAATTACTCTGATGCCTTTTTCCAGGAGCATTTTCCCTTCGCTTCCACGAAATGGATTGAATTAGATGAGCAACAGCTATGATTGCGTCATTTTTTCACGGTGCCGCCATGGAAGAGTGAAGATGTTCACTCACTGCCCTCTCCAGTGCTTTGAACAGGCTTAAGAAGAATGCTAAACAATTAAAGGAGCACTGTTTTGGAAATGACACTGAAACAAATGCACTTTTGTCAAGCGTCATTTTTGAACCTTTTGAAAATGCATAAACAATTGGGTGAGTGATGAATTTGGTCTCTCGTGTTATTTGCATCTGTCAAGCGACATCATCAGAAGTGCTATATTGGCAACAACCAACAGCATTGATTTAATGGCTGTAATTGCATTTGGCCTAGGAATTTATTATTCTAGAATATTATTGTGCCCTCAACTAAGTGTTGCTACACAGTCAAACTTTTTAAATGGATGTGACTTCTAAATGGAGACAAAAGACTCCACTTAGTAAAGTGAAACTTTGTGAAACTTTGGAAAGGGCTTCCCAAATCTGTCCTGTATATACATATCTAGTCTAAAGTCTAAACATCCTTAAAAGACATTAGGTAAATATATTAAAGCATGGATTGAACATTGAGAAATTAATACTGGCAATGAGTTATAGTGAGCAATTGCATATATAAAATGACGCAAATTAGTGACCTTTTTGGGAGTCTATCAGTATGGATGACGTGAGGCAAGGCTTTTCCCCCTTAAGTATCTCCAGGAGAATACCTGGAGCAACTCATCATCCTTTTTCAAACCTAAAAGGAAGGATGAGATCAATCAATGGCCCATAAGTCACATTCATTGAATTGTAATGATATAGATTTCTGAACTTCACAGAGACATTCATGCGAGGAGGACTGGTTGTGACACCAACAATGTTTTCCAAAGGGCATAACTTTTGACCCTATGTGAAGCCATTTAGACATTTGACCAATGTCTAAAATAAGACCATCACTCTAAAGACAAACTTTATGGATGTTTACATTTCACAGCCATTCATCTCATTCCATATATCAAGGCTAGATAAAAATCGGTACGATTATTTAGAAGGCAGGAGATAAAGTAACTGACAGACAGACGACGGTCACTTTGTTGCTGATATAATGCCCAATGTTTCCAAGCGGCGAGCAACACTACAGCTGATTACAAACCAGGAAGTACTTCTCAAGTCTTTCCAGCCAGTAGTATTTTACCGGAAGTCTTCATATCCAATCGGTGATCAGGGTTGTCAGGAAGGCGGGCCTCCTGTGTTGTATCTAGAAAAAACGCTGAAAGAAAGAAACAGTCGTTTTCCTCTTTCGTTTTCACTAGCTAGCTGCCTAGTTAGAGGATCTCTATCGGTTGATCCTTCTCTAAACACAGGTAAAATTGTTTACATTATATTCACATAAATAAGAACTTTGTCTCTTTAATAGGATTGTGTATTAATATCGCTCAACGATAGACATCGTTGAGCAAAGAACAACCTGCCCCCTGTGAAGTTACTTAGCTAGCCAACAAGCTACCTAGGATTGCTATATAGCTAGCCATAAAGCTAGCAAGCCGACTGACTTCATACTTGCTGCTTCATTAAATCAACCCTCATATAACCACATGGGTTGATTGAATCGGATTTATAGTGACATTTTGCATATATTCACAACCCACGTAAGACTGTTAAATTTGAAGAATAATAGTTAGTCAGCTGCTGAGTCATTATCTAGCAAGATACCGAGCTATCCTCAGCTATAGCAATGGCATTGCTTAACAGCCATGATCAGCTAGCTGGCTAAACCATACAATTATAGAGTTGTCTTACAATTGTAAGGTCAGTAAGCAAGAGATCAACACTCTTACCATGTGATTTTAACGTTCACTTGTCAATTAACCCAATTGGCACTGGCCTGTCAGGGTGTTATTGCAAACAATGACGTTGGGTTTTGAAGCAGTATGTGCTACCTAGATCATGGCTAAGCTAGGAAATGGCTCTGGGTACTTTCCATACTGTCAGTAAACAATCTGTTTCGACTAGATAGCTCGCTAATGTTTGGGGACCATGCGTCATCCAGTGTTTACATTGTTGGAAATATGAAGTGTTCTGAGTGTGATATAACAAAAAGACCTTGACATTTCAAGAATTTTAAGCTACACGATGTCTTTGACCTGACGAACGTGAGTGAATGTCGTCGTCACGTCACTGATTTGGAGTGAAAGAGCTAGTTTAGTAGTTGACAAGGTCTTCAAATATGATGTTGTCCCCGACATTGAGAAGCAATATAGCCATAATCCATTGGCATCAAAGCTATGCAGGTCACTCACAAAGACACAATGAAGACATCACTATATTAGCTACTGGCTTAGTTATAGATAGGTGGTTGTATTAAACAAAAGATCAACATTAATAACCTGGAACACATACATGAGCTTTCATTGGACGCAAGGTTAGGCACTTGGTAGTTGTTTCAAATGTCCATTGGAGTTGTCCAGTCACAGGCTCAGACTCACACAATACCATTTAAGAATACATACGTCTTACCATAGTGGGATTTACCGTCATTCTGCACTCTCTTCCCCTGTGCCTGGTTTCTCTGGTTTCTCCCTAGTTCCCCTAGTCTCTTTAAGTCACCGATACCCATAGTTAACACAAGGTTTTGCAGTGACTAACATTCATACATGTGTTGGCCTTCATCAGATAAAAACTTGGAACTCGAAAACTTGGTGTCAGTGGACAGCATCCTGGTTCAGACAAGCTGTTGTCAGAGATAAAGCTCCGTGATTTGTGTGCTGGTTCCCTTTGTAAAGGCAGACCATCTTGCTATCCTCAGCAGAGCATCACCAACTGTGCATAGTTATGTTAGGATATTTGTGATGTGAGAGAATTGTTGTGTTTGATGATTCATACAGTGCATCATTGTCTAGCTGTCACATAAAGTATATCCCTGTGTGAAAATGTATATTGTGTCTAATTCCTTTGCAGAGGAAATATCCAGACCATTCCTCAATGGGAAAAGACTAATCATGTTCAGCTTTGAGGGTGATTTCAAAACAAGGCCCAAGGTATCCCTTGGGGGGGCAAGTAGAAAGGTAAGATTATTCTGATGTTTAAGTTATAGAGGCTGTTAGAACATTACATGTATTGTGATGTATGCTTCTCTTATATAGATTACTTAAAATAACTCCCATGTCTACTATTCAGGAGGAGAAAGCGTCACTTCTTCATCGGACCCAAGAAGAGAGACGGAAACGCGAGGTGAGAATCCATGGTTGGCTGTGTTTGTTGACATGGAAGTTGTGCATATCCCCAGCGACTCTTGACTCTTGAACTTCACAAACAGTTAACCTCAGTGTTACAGTAAGTCCATGGGTGCCTCTCAACATCCCTCCTCGATGCTCGGTCCTCCAGGCTCGTTCCCACTGACCTATAACTAACACTGGATAGACTATCCCATTGTTGCTGCCCCATCATTCTTTATGTAGATCAGTGAGGACGAGGACCGAGGAAGGAAGGGAGAATGTATAAAAGACGACTGAGAGGCACCCAATGTGTTTCGATGGGAGGCTCATCACTCAATATTTATGGATTCCCACACCACTATGCCTGCCTGTGTATGTGTCTTGACAACCCAGCTCATGAAAAAGTACAAAGATTATTCAAAGAATTCCCATGTGGACTTTTCCCGTGTAGGATGAGCGACGAAGACTGAAAAATGCCATCGTAATTCAGTCCTACATCAGAGGATACCAGGACAGGAAACAGCAGGTGTGTTCAGTTTGGTTGTTTGTCTGATGTGTGTTTGGTGTTTATGACAAGTATTTGACTAACTGAACAATGAACTAGCCATTCAAGTTACCACAATCACAAATAAATAATAAGCAGCATCAATTTTCCACCCCCTTTAGTTCCCCCTACACGTCTTTAATATCTATGTATCATCACCACCACCACCACTAACGCCCCCACCCTTGCTTTCTCCCTCTCGTCTCCCCAATTTGATGCTGTCCAGCACTCCATCCAGAGGGGACGGTTTGACCACTGCATGTGCCAGGCGCAGGCGGCCGGAGCCCCGCCGCTGTCGGACCCTTCCGCCCTCAGCTTCCTCGTACGGCAGCTGCTGTTTTTCTACAGGCAGAGCGAGGACACACACAGACTGGTGAGCAGTGGTGATAATACAGCTGGAACTAAGAGTCTGTGTGTGAAGGTCAAAAGATATGGCTTTTGTCTGATGGTTCAGATCAGCCCATGCTCTCGCTCCATAAACATACTTTTGCTTCGTGGTCGTATCCATTCTTTTCTAGCAGGAAAAGTTGCCTGACATTACTGTATAAGCTTGGGTTGGTTTCTTCCCATTACAGTTTATGAGTGCGAAGTGAAACACAAACAATCTGCTGTTTAATGCAGGTCATCTGTGGTTGCAGGGCCTGGTCTTTACTTAGAAATAACATTTAGTAGTAGATAAAAACAGGCTCTATGTGACAATAAATATTGTTCTGATATGATTCCATACATATTTATGGTATATAGTAGTAGGCTGTACAGTGTGAATTGCTGTGTGTACTTACCTCGTGACTGTATGCAGAGCTGACGTTGTGTTATGATGACAGATATGGATGTGCCAGAACCTGGTGAAGCACCACGCGCAGTTTGTGAGCCTCCTGGGGGGTCCGGAGAGGCAAACATGTGTCTTTCAGATCAAGAGGCTGCTGGGACACTGCTGCAGGTGCACACACATCACTACTCTCTCTCTCAAGCGCACCTATTCTCAGATCGCTTCGTTTAACAGATGTTGTCATCCGGAATGCCTTGTGCTTGTGGTTATGGTATTTAGCTGACGCTTTTGTCCAAAGCGACATGCAAATAACAACAATACAGTAGTTAGATTTAACAGTAAGCAACTTAAAAGTGGGCAATACTACATTAAGGAGAATAGCAATAATAAACAACCAATGCCAATTCAACCAATAGCTTAATGAAAATAATGAAATACATATGATGTATATATATGGTTGTTAGTGGTCTTAGTGCCTAGCGCTACCAACTGGGCCTTGGAGTTGGTAGTACATCGTCAGGGTGACCTTAAAGCTGACCCATTTCTCTCTGTGTGTTTGTCCGGAGCAGACTGTTGCAGCTTTGCAGGGATGACAGTTTGAATGTGGCTGTGCCCATGAGGATGCTGGAGGTCTTCTACTCGGAAAGAACCTACGTGTCTGTTCTGCAGGACGCTAACTGTGTAACAGCGCTTATTGAGCAAATTTTGCACTATATGGTTCAAAAAGGTAAAATTACATTAAGTACCATTATTCATTTTTATCAATCAATCAAGGGCCCTTTTACCTTTTTAATACCATTTAATACACTTATCCTTCTGCGAACAACTATGTGACTCTCTCTCTCTTTCTTGCTTCATCTATCCTGCTGCAGGATACTACAAGTCTCTTTATATTTTGGTCAATCACAAGTTGCCGTCGAGTTTGGAGTACAGTGATGTCCCCTCAACCCCCTTGGCCAGCACTTTGCTGGAGCACACACTCAAGCCTCTGCACTTTAACTATACCTCCTGTTCAGCGGATGCCAGGTACGCACAAACGCACGCACACACTTTCTATCTCTTTCTATCTCATTCACTCTCAGACATCATCTCGATGTACGAGTCCCTCGGCTGGCCTTAGACATATCCATACGTTCCAGGTCCTTACTGATCTTGAGATAAAGAAGCCCACACCCTTCTGCATGTCATGAACCTTGAAAAGATACTATTCTGTTCCATTCGAACCGGATAGCAGAACTTAAATCTGTATGTTAGCAGCTTTCTGTGTTCAGCAGCAGCTTCCATGTCACCCATTATAGAGTGCTCCTCTCAAGAGGTCAGTCCTCAGGGGCCAGAGGAATTCCTTTGTCACTGGTGCATGCACCGAAAAATCACCCTCTAAAAGGCCCATAATGGAGAGACCCTCCTGCTCTGTTTGTCCATCCAGGCCACCGTGATGCCGTAATGGCTTCTCCCTACCTGTTTACAGCCCGCCATAAACGCCCCGCTCCAGTGCGGGAGGGGAGAACAGGCCGTGTTTACTCCTCATTCTTAACATTCCTAATGACAAACGACACACTGTTGTTCTTTCTTTTCTCTGTTCCGTGGCTGAAGAAAGGCAGGGCTCGGGGTGCGAGAACCTTGTGCACACACTCTCTCCATGGGCCAATTATCACACCCGAGGACCACCAGATGTGGGCCTCTTGCCTGTGTTTGAGCTCATGTTATTGATTGGGTGGTGTGGCTGAAAGGGAATTGAGCTGCCCCTGTTCATTTAGAACAAGTGGAGGGTTTGTTTTTCCCTGCTCGTGTTTGAGGGTTTTTTTGCACATCTGGCTGATGCTGTTTTTAGGGAGAAAATCCCGTCCCAGTGGTCATGCGTCCTGATAATTTGTGATTTCTTTGTAGAGAATTGGCGTACATTTCTTTTCAAACTTATTTTTGAAAAGCATGCAAAGAAATCACATTCCCTGTATTGGAAAAATTAGGTGTTATATCTAGATATTGCTGCGTTAGCAAGGTAGCAGAAGCTAAGCTGTACTACTGCTACCAATATATTATTCAGATATTGTTGAGGATGCAAGCTGAAAAAGAATCAAATGTTTATTTTGGAAGTTAATGGGAAGAGGCAGTCTAATTTGCTTGACTGAAATTAAATCCATCGTTGCCCATCCATCCATTCTATATACTGTATACTGTATAGTCAGTCATACAATAATCACTTTTCTTGTTACTTTTGTTCGCATATCGTCACCTTCCTACAAAAAATGGCATAAGTAATTTTTTGACATTCATTTTGCCTAAATCATCATCATTCAATTTTTTGTTTTCTGTTTCATGTTTTCTGGAAGAAAAAAACATATTCCATTATTTTAGGAAGGTGACAACATTACAGACTAATATTAAAGGCTATTATAGGCTAATTAGACTAAGGTAGAGGAAGAAATGCTGCGTCCCACAGGCACACGCTTCACAAATGTCCCTCTTCATGGCATCATGGCTGCTGGCAAGCGGCAACTGTATGGTCAAGGACAGGTGTTCAAATTCATCAACGTACTGTATGCATTGCTCACAACCTCCCATATGTTTCGCACTCTCCATTAATGTGGACCTGCAGCGACTCCTGCTCATCTTGAGTTTTATGCATTGGTTTCTTCGTAGACCTGGGCATGATGCAAAAAAGCATCATTGTATCTACACGTAGAGCTGCCTGTAGCCGTACGTTGTTCAATAGAACGTATGCATCTGTCCATTCTCTCCTGATGAACCGGAGCTCATCTAAAACAGGAGTTCACTCATGCTCTGCTGGGTGTGTGGTTGCATCAGTTACAACAGTCTATGGTCCCAGAATAATGTTAAGTGAAAAATAATTTATTAGCATCAAGTGCCATAGCTCCCTAGCCGGGGTGTTCCCATCCTGCCTTGCGCGGTGATTTCATTCACGCTGCTAAGGCAGTCTGGAAACTACCACCCTAATTTTTGCCTGAGATAGGGGACCAATGGGGGAAAGCAAGACGATGATAAGCTATGCACAGACGCATTTGATAGATATCCGTGGTGCCCAATGAACGGATCTGGGCATTTTTTCAAATACGAGAAAAATGTCTGGTTGCCAGACCACGTCTCATTTGAGAAGTGGTAGGCGCTAGCCAGGCTAATAGTTCCCAGCTACTAATTCCAAATACATGGAGTTCATGATGGTATAGTTGCCTTCCTTTTCCTCTCCTGATGTACAGTATGTATGTATCTGTCCATTCCATTGCCTTCTTTGTTTTCCCTCATCCCTCTCTTCTCTCTCTTCTTCCCCCCTCAGGCAGTATGTGTTCTCGGCCTTCACAGAGGAGTTCATCTCGGTGGCGTTTACTGAGCAGGTGTTCCACTTCTTCATCCCCGCGCTGTCAGACCCACGGCTGGCCTTCCCGTTCCAACCCTTCCTGGCCTCCCTGCGGGCCACCGTAGTTTCCTCCGCCACCATGCAAGCACAGGCCCCCTGGCTCCTATACTTTGTGCTCTCCGTTGGAGAGACTAACCTAGGTAAGGCCCTAATGTGGTGTGTGTGTGTGTGTGTGTGTGTGTGTGTGTGTGTGTGTGTGTGTGTGTGTGTGTGTGTGTGTGTGTGTGTGTGTGTGTGTGTGTGTGTGTGTGTGTGTGTGTGTGTGTGTGTGTGTGTGTGCAAAATAATGAAATGCAAGTTGTGTTTGATGTGTGTATGAAAATCCACTAGTCTAGGTTTTTATACCTTTGTGTGTCTGTGTCTGTGTCTGTGTCTGTGTCTGTGTCTGTGTGTGTGTGTGTGTGTCTGTGTGCGTGTGTATGTGCAAAATAATGAAATGCAAGTTGTGTTTGATGTGTGTATGAAAATCCACTAGTCTAGGTTTTGATGCCTTCATACGTGTGTGTGTGTGTGTGTATGAGAATGTGAATGAGCAAAATAATGAAATGTAAGTTGTGTTTTATCTGTGTTTGAAAACCCACTAGCCTACAGTAGGTTTTGATGCCTTCATACGTGTGTGTGTGTGTGTGTGTGTGTGTGTGTGTGTGTGTGTGTGCGTGCAGGATGCCTGTCTGAAGAAGGCCTGCTGCTGTACCTGAGTGCCCTGCAGACTCTGCTCCCTCTGCTGCCCGTGTCTGATAGCACCAGGAGAGCCGAGGTCACCAGCGACTCGGAGGACGAGGAGGACACCAACATGCACTCCCGCTCCGCTCATGTAAATCAGGCTACACATTTACTTACTCACACACCTCTGTGTGAACCTCACTGTGTGAATGTATAGTTTATGGAGGAACACATCTCCTTTTATTTTTCACTCCTACACGGGATGATGCATGTCGTTTTACATTGGGTTGGTCCTTATATTATTATTTGTGTTGTTAGGATGCTTTAGAGGTTTTTTTTGTATGTGCTGGTCTGCTGATTGCGGATGGATCTCTGTTTGCTGCCATTAAAAAGAACATTTGGTTGATTGGTTCCCTGTGTCTCTTCTCTCTCTCTCTCTCTCTCTCTCTCTCTCTCTCTCTTTCTTTCTTTCTTTCTTTCTTTCTTTCTTTCTTTCTTTCTTTCTCTCTCCCTCTCTCTCTCTCTCTCTTCCTTTGTCTCTCTCTATCTCTCTCTCCCTCTCTCTCTCCGGTCTCAGGATGACTGTCGGATCTCGGTGCAGCTGATCACGGAGGAGTGCATCCAGAAGCTGGACACCAAGCTGCAGACCAACGCGCTGCTGACGCTGGTGTGGAGGGACTCGGCCAGCGAGGAGGTGTTCACCATGATGGCCTCCATCTGCCACACGCTCATGGTGCAGCATCGCATGATGGTGCCCAAAGTCAGGTCAGAACACACACACACACACACACACGCACACACGCACACACGCACACACGCACGCACACACACACGCACACACACACACACACACACACACACACACACACACACACACACTTACATACACACACACTTACATACACACACACAGACACACAGACATACATGCACACACACACACACAGACACAAACACACACACACACACAGACATACACACACACACACACACACACACACACACTATGGGGCTTGAAAAAAAAGCCAAACCACACACACACACACACACACACACACACACACACACTATATAAACTTAAAATGTTTTATAATCCCACTAATAGATGAAAAATTACTCGGACGCAATGACTAATGACCAGTCTTCAAGTCATTATGTTCGTCTTACAAAGACCAATAAACATGTGCGTAAAGTAAATACCCAGATTCATATCGTCACATTCTTATCGATTTTGAAACCCATAAATGGATATGAGCCCTCATGCATGGAAGCATGTAATCCCCTACTCGTAATAGATTTTAGACAAATATCTTAAATTCACCCAGGAAATGTGTCACAGTGCCTGAAGTCTGCTTGTGGGAGACATGTCATGCCGAGTAGCATCAGGCTTCTGCAGTCTTCAGCAGTACCCAGTCACTCATCTGAATTAGCGCGAGTGCTAATGATATCACTGATGAGATGAGCGGATTAGCTTTCCCGTGTACCTGACGCCTTTTACTACCGCGGCAGGAAGTGGATGTCAGGACTAACTGTCTCTCCGTAATTAGGGTAATTATCTGTCTCCGCGGCCTGATTGTATCAGAACAGGATATTGGGGCGGAGGGGTAATGGGATGGAACCAGCTTGGGGTTTTACAGCCGGTGTCACAGTTCTGCCTGACTGGGTATTATGACACTGAAACGAGCCAAGAGATGGACAGAGCTAGAGAGGAAGATAGAGAGGAGGAGGAGGAGAAGTGGGTGAAAGGGTGGAAAACGGAAAGATAGTTCACCTACACTTATACTTTTACGTCACTTGTCTTTATGTGGGTTGGCCATCCAGGACGCTTGTGTATGGTGTACGTTTGTTATAATCTCTGTTTGATTTCTGTATTCATTCAGATAGAATGTTGTAGATTTGTGTTAAGTCACCTATGATCCGACAGGACAGACACAGCGTATTTATAAGAGTTACAGAAGACCCTTTCAGGCATTTCATCATCGCAGTCTAACACACAGCGGCTCTGAAGGGTCAAGGGGGCAGGGCAGGGGGCGTATTTTGTTTTTTTGCGAGGGTCCAGTCTGACCTTGGTTAGGTCCACGGGGTCCACTCAGTCCTGTCCTGTCCTGATTACATAAGCTGTATCAGTCTCTACCTACATCACAGACGACCCCTGTGATGTCATTGCCATTTTTTTCACCTCTGACCTCAGGAATGGTGGTTAGGGGCAGCTCCGATTGCTGCCCCCCCTCCACCGAAGTCGTCTCCAATGACATCCGTAAAAATGCATCCCCGAATGAAGACTTTTATTAAATGTTATTTTTGCTTACCAAACCACCTCCTCCGTATCTCTCTCTCTCCTCTCCTCCTCTCAGCCCCTCTCTCTTCCTCTCCTCCTTTTTTATTTGGTGGTATTTTTATTTTACAGCTCCCTCCGAGCGAAACGCTTTTACCATAAATCCTGCTCCTCGCCCCTCTATCATTATCGGATATCTGTACAAAATAATTAGCTCACTGCCCAAGATTAATTCCTGCAGAAGTGGACGGGATAGCTTTACAAGAGGCGAAAGGGAGGCCAATTACAGCCTGGCCTGATTTACAGCGTTTAAAGAAGAGGTCGGCCCGAACGCTGCCTCCTCCCCTGCCGCCTGCCTGCCTCTCTGCCTCTCTGCCTGTCGCAGGCCTCCCCTGGTGGAGCGCCGGCCCTTTAATAAATATGACTCTGAGGGATGGGGCCTGGTATCAGAGAGAGATTAGTGGCTCGGGTCTCTGTGCATCTGTGCGCATTGTGCCATTTGAGAATCGGAGAATAGGTATTTTTGCTGATCATTGAGATTGAGTACTTTGACTGGTTTGCATTTGTTTTAAAGCATAAAAGTAGTTAATTGTTTTTAACTTTATTTGTCAGCATGAGTATAAGGAAATGACATCTATGGGTGAAATTAACAGATCTCCCTGTAGTTGTGAAACAGAAATCAGTACAGGTTGCCTTTTCTTTTTTTTAACCACTTTTGCCACTTCTGGCTAGCATTTAATGTTGGCTTCATAATTGGTGTTTTCTTTTTTAGAAGTGGTGTGAAAGGGGAACTGATGTGTGTAATCTGTCCGTAAGTGTTTGCCTCCCACTTTAACAGTGAAGTAACTGCACACACACACACTGATGGACCCTTGTCAGGTCCGTGCATGGCCCTGGTTCTCTGATCTCCGATGCACCGTGAGTGTGTAGTTTACGTGAGAAAAGTGTCGCCGGGACCACCGGACTCTCGGCAGTGAGGTGGCACCCAGCTGAGGCCTCCTCTTCAAAGGGCTCCCAGGAAGCCTCCTGACGGCTCCAGGACAGGCGGCCTGAGCAAACGCACCAGCGCCTTCAGCATCTGGCAGAGCTCTTACTGTGTGTGTGTGTGTGTGTGTGTGTGTGTGTGTGTGTGTGTGTGTGTGTGTGTGTGTGTGTGTGTGTGTGTGTGTGTGTGTGTGTGTGTGTGTGTGTGTGTGTGTGTGTGTGTGTGTGTGTGTGTGTGTGTGTGTGTGTGTGTGTGTCTGTCTAGGGTCTTGGTTTGTCTACAAATAACTTGACTAATATGACAGCAGTGGGTATAGATAAGGAGGAATCACACATTTGAGGGTCTCTGCTCTCCTGAGTAGGCTCTGGCAAGAGCAAGGACGGAAGTACACTTCTGCGGACGTGGCTTCACACAGCTCAGACGTGGGTGTCTCTGTCTCCATACTTTTTTTTGCTGCTATGGACCCTTCTTTACCACTGTAGTACACTTACTTACTAGACACTTAGTTTTGGTGCTGAATGGACAGGTGGGCTGTGTAGAAGACTAAATGTGCACAGGCCATGTACGTAGAAGCGTACTTGCCCCTTGGTACCGCAAGAGTAGACATGGAAAGGTCCAAATGGAAAGGTCCAAATTAAAATGGAAGTGATCATAAACCGAAGAATTGGAAGATTTATGTCCGAATGTAAAATGGAAGTGACTTGAGTTTGGCCTGATTGGGCCCTGAATGGCTTTCACTCTTGCGCCTTTGCTTGTTTGTTTATCTTAACATGATGAACTTTTTTTATTCTTCTCTTCCGACCGGTCTGCGTTCCCGGCACGTCGCTCTTTCCGCCGGTCATCCATTTGCCTCGGCATTACGGCTCCATCAGCCGCCGCTGAGTGTGGCGCTGGGCGCCTGCCTCGCTCCTCGTTCCTCACGCGGGGCACATTTGAATCAATCTGCTGTCGCCGTCTCAACGAAATGGTCACTGCTCTTTTATCAAGGTCATTTTAATTCACCACCCCCACCCCAGCCTAACCCCCCCCCCCCCCCCCCCCAACACACACACACACACACTCAACTGTGTGTGTGTTGGTGTTTATTAGTGCTTCATCTCATGATTGAAATGGAGCTTTGGTGTTCTCGCAGGCCGTAAATCACCATGTCACTCAGCGTTTTAGTGCTTTGTTTCCCATTTCAATCAAACGGGGGGCTCTTTAAAGGCAAAAAAAAAGCACTCTGACCCTCCCCCCCCCCCACCTCACCCACCATATGTAGCCCTCCGCTGGCCTTCCTTCATGGCCGACGTATGAACAGCAGGCTGGCTGTGTGTGTGTGTGGGGGGGGGGCCTGGCAGCTCTCCCTCCCCCTGACAGGTGTCTAAAATCATTGTGTGTTTTTTATATACACTCGGACTCATTTGATTTCTCTTTTCACCTTTTTTTTCCAGAAGCGGCCCAGCATATTGCATAAAGGCACATCCATTAGAAGTTATTACATATGAAGTCCCACCCTTTTTTCACCCCCCCCCGACTCCCTCCCTCAATCTCAATATCCCTCCCTCTCTTTCTTTCTTTCTCTTTCTCTCTCTCCTTTCCTTCCCTCTCTCCCTATAGGCCTACAATCCATTCCCCTCATTACAGAGAAAGGAGACTGGCCTCTCCGGGTCAGATGGCACTTATAGATGCTAATGCTGGAGGGTCATAAAACCTTCCCCTTCTCTGTCCTATTCAACAGCTTCCATCTTGTTTTTTTTATTTTTTGTTTTCGGGTCGTTTACTCTGGAGGTAGCTGGGGGGGGGGGGGGGGGGGTGTCCAGGTTCGAATGTGGTTTGAGTGACAAGCACATAAACTACTCACAGGTGTGTGTGTCCTCACACCTAAGTGTCAAAGTTGTTCTGGCATAGTTAGCTCTGTCCCACACACCTTTTCATACACTCACTCTCTCACACACAGACAGACACACACACACACACACACACACACACACACCGACACCCCTATTCAACTCTTATGAGAGCATGTAATGCTGTGTAGGTATGTGGAAGCATACAATCCTGAGCTGGGCTCTGTGTATGTGTGTGTGTGTGTGTGTGTGTGTGCCAGTCCTCCACTCCAGGCCCCCATTGTCCTGCTTCTGTGGCCATTAAGTGAAATGGGCACCCCCCTCTCAGGAAGCCAACGTCTGTTTACGAGCAATGGGCCAGGCCGCTAGTTTACTAATGGAGGGTGCCTCACCTAAATAAAGCTTAATGGCTCATTTAATCTCCCCTCGCCAAGCACGGCCAGTGCCCAGAGAGAGGGGGAGACGGAGAGGGGGGTGACAGAGAAGTGGAAGGAGAACTGGGCACAGAGGCACAGCCGGTGCCCAGGGGGAGGAGGAGAGATGGAGAGAGGGGTGACAGAGGAGTAGAAGGAGAAATGGGCAGAGAGAGGAAGAGGTGGAGAGGGAATGAGAGAGAAATGGATAGAGAGGGAGAGAAGGAGAGAGAGAGTGATGGAGAAATGGACAGAGAGAGGGAGAGAGAGGGCATGACTGAGAAATAGAAAGAGAGAGAGTGTTAGAGAGGAAATGACGGAGAATGGACAGAGAGAGGGAGAGATGGAGAGGGTATGACTGAGAAATGGACAGAGAGAGGAAGAGGGGATGATGGAGAAGGAGTAATGGAGAGAGAGGGAGAGATGGAGGGTAAGGGGGATCAGCGACTCATGGATTTGTGCACGATGTCTCAGCACTCTGTTGCATCTCCTTCATGTGTCTTTTGTGGTAAAAGATTGCAAAGAGTACACCAGTGCATTCTGGGCCGTGATTCCGAATGACATATGGAGGACTCAAATGAGCAAATGTGTCGTTTTGATGTTTTTGTGTTGTGTTCTGTATTTTGGTTCTGTGCTGTGTTGACAGTAGTATCTTTTGCTCTTTTTGTCCTCTGCAGGCTACTGTACAGTTTGGCCTTCAACGCCCGGTTCCTCAGACATCTCTGGCACTTGATCACCTCCATGACGACCACAATGATCACAGGGTGAGCTTCACCTACCATCACTGATGTGAACTCCTCTTTAGTAAGAGTATTATAACATAGTAGTATATATCGTAATAGTTATTGTATTATTTTTTATATAGTATTATATCTTGAATTTCCCCTTGGGGATCAATAAAGTATCTATCTATCTATCTATCTATCTATCTATCTATCTATTACGAGTCTGTCAGTGTTAACCATTTTGCCTCCTCTCCTCCTCCGCAGCTCCATGGTTCCTCTGCTGCAGGTGTTGTCTCGAGGTTCCCCCATGTCGCTGGAGGACTCCAACCGCATCATCCCCCTCTTCTATCTCTTCAGCTCGCTCTTCAGCCACGCCCTCATCTCCGTGCACGACTCCGAGTTCTTTGGCTCCTCCCTTCCGGGTTCCGAAGACGACATATACAACAGTATGTGACCACTATGATAATGCATTCTCAGTCTTTATCAAGATGCGTTTGTTCACTTTGTCGCATCACTCAAACGAAAGATGATCGTAACATAAATTGCGTAAAACTCGTTATGCAATCACTCGTAAACGTGTGAAACGTGTGCAATTGTAGGCAGTATACTACCATCTACTCCGACATGTTCTTCATAGCCTCTGAAAACCTAACCATGTGTCTTTATTTACATTATTACATCATTAAATTATATATTTTCTCAGAATAATATTCCCAACCACATTGAATATCTCGGGATATCTCGCGGGAATATCTCTCCTTTCCCCATTTTTCCTCCACTGACCCCTCCCTCCGTGCCGCGTCTCTTCCAGACTCGGGGCAGAGCCAGTCGTCCTCCATGATGCCCTTCTCCCTGATCGAGCTGGTGTCGCTGTCGCGCTGCATGCGTGACGCCGGCCTGGGCATCATCAAGCTGGCGTACCCCGAGACCAAGAGCGAGCACCGCGAGGAGTACGTGGCGGCCTTCCGCAGCGTCGGGGTCACCACCAACGCCGCCGTGCAGCAGCGCATCCAGGCCCAGCAGAAGCGCTGGGTGCAGCTCTTCAAGGTGAGTCGCCTGAGGTTGCAACCGAGTCACACACAGGGGCAGCTAATGGCTGAAATGGATGACAGTGAATTGGGCATTTCTTTATATCGGAGGTCATGGCAATTCTGTTTTATGGTCAGGAAAAGTCAGGGAATTTTAAGTCTGACTTAAGTGAGTGGGAACCCTGATTGGTGTAAAATAATAGTCTGGCTATCACCATTCTAAGCTCAATCTTTTAAGATTGAACATTAGTATGGGGAGTCTGCGCTTTATTTCTACTGCACGAGAGGCGGTGCTGTCGAGCTCTATTGGCATCGTTCAAATCATGACTCCGTGCGCTTGGATAATCCTTCAACCAATCAGACCAACGATCCGGTGCATTCTCAATTCTCATTCAAAGCGCCTCACAGGGAAGGGGGACCCTCACCAACCACCATAACACACAGCAAATGTGTTGTGTTCTGACGATGACAATGAACTTACATGAAATAAGGCAGTATATATTTTATATGCTAGCTCATAGACAGCAAAGTCTGCTTTTTCAGTAGTTTTCCAGTTGCGATTATGTCTGTGTGATCTGTTAAAAACACGAATGTCGGGATATAATCACAGCACTGATTGGACAGAGTTGACCTGGAATCAGTTACGTTGAGAGGATGTCCATCCATGTTGAATATATCCAGAGTAGTTCAGTCTGTTTAATGCACCCTTTAGGAGTCCATGTTTCAGAATGATTTGATTAATTCATTTGGCAAAGATCAATGTTGAATTCTGGTGAACTCTTAAGCAAGAACTGTTGGATCAGTTGCTATCTTAATGTTTGTTCCCTCCCAGCCCATAAGGTTTGATAAAACGCTATAATCTGTTGTTAATCACTGGTTTAATCTTGTTAAGTGATGACTTATCAGGCCTTTTTCCACACGCTTAGCTCATAATGACTGTAGTGAACAACTCTTGATAGCACACAACCTCTCTTTCTATCACTCTTCTCTCTCTCCCTCTCTCTCTCTCCCTCCCTCTCTCTCTCTCTCTCTCTCTCTCTCTCTCTTTCTCTCTCAAAAAGACACACCCACACTCACAAATTACAGCTTATTAATAGACTTCCGAATCTGATGACTGTTGAGTAGTATGAGCACATTAGTTTTATCATCCTTAAATTGCCTCTGACAACCCGGTAATTGTTTTCCATTTGATAGGCATTCTTTTGTTACATGTGTTTACCCGTCTTTTCGGACGTGCCTTCAGGCGTTTTCTCTGTTAACTCTCTCCTACTCTGTTCAGTCGTACTTCCCTACCTTTGTGTGCTTTTGAGAGAAAAAGATGTCAGGAAGACTAAAAAGGAGAAAAGAGGAGCACCTTGAGGAGAGGCGAAAAGAAACCGATATGAAGGAATGAATTGAGTGAAATAAAAATCTAAAAAATGTAGAAGGTAGAAGACCAAGTGAAAAGGAAAAAGGAAAAAGGAGTCCGATAAAGAGCGAGGCAGAGAGCGAAAAAGAAAAGGAATCTTCCTAAGCGATGTCAGGGGTGCAGGGCCTCCTGTCAGCTGAAAGTGGCCGTTAAAGAGGTAGGAGCAGCAGAAACGCATTTCCCAAATTGAACGCTGGATTTACAGTCGGCCGGGGCGGCGCTGACCCCTAACACGCTAATGTCCGCCTGGAGTCATCAGACGTCCCTCCGGATCTTTTATCACTTCCATTGTCAAGCTATCTATTTAATTGAAAGAAGTTAATTGAATGAAAATGATCAACTAAGCTTGTATTAATATTGCTAATGGAACTTGCGGGCTGGCCCGTGTTTGGAGAAGGGATGTCACTGGTCGAGAGTTTGGGGAGAGGCCTATTACGGTGTGCACTTAAGCCCGACAGGTCTAATTAACTGATACTTATTCATTCCTGGAGTCAGTGGTGGGGGGAACTCAGGACGAGTCGCATGGCGTGCGTTACAGCGTTTTGCACTCGCCGTTATTGCCGACTTTGTGGGAGAGACGGGATTGATTGCGTCCTTTAGATTTAGAAATGACAAACTCAATATTTCCCTTCTTTCTTTGCCACTCGGTTTATAAATATCTCCGAAATGCATGTACCGCTAGGAGAATCAGCGTCGGTGTATATCTTGACTAGATTGTTGGTTAAATTGGACTGAGCTACGAAGTTAAAATAAAGAAATGCGAGATTGTGGCCAGTTTTTGTGCGCTACTCCCTGTCGCCCAGCCCGGTGCTACGGAGGCTGAGAGTTTGCCTTGCATGTGTCGGGGGCCGATGCGCAGTGGCACTTACTCTTCTTCGGAGACTCGGGCCCTGATGTCAGCAGTCTGCTGCTTAATTAACAGCGCTTAATGTCCACAGACGACTCGTTTATCTCCCCCTGCGCTGCCCACAAATGGCTGGGCCGCACGTCATGTGGGAGATTGGCTCCCGCCAAGAAAGAAGAGATGCAAGCCATTTTGTAACCCCTCACATAAACATCCTTTTATTTAAGCGTCGATTAAACAAAGATCCTCTGCCAAAATCGAACATCCCTCTGTAAAAGGCGCTGTCTTAGAATTACTGTCCTGATTAGGTGGAATCCTTAGCTCACAGAAGAGATACCTCTCTGTCAGGCCTCTGGGCTGGAACGAGAACATATCCGTTTATTGCGCTGCGTACTTGTCTATGTGCTGTGTTGACATGTGTGTCTGCTGGAGTCGATATGTGTTGACGTAACATGTTTTGCTGTCGTACGCTTTTGTTTATTTCAGGTGATCACGAACTTGGTGAAGATGGTGAAGGCGAGGGACATCAGGCGGCCGTTTTGTCCCAGAGGCCACTGGCTCTCTCAGGAGGTCAACATCAGCGCTGATAAGGTAGCCGTCACGCTTCCCTCTGATGTTTATCTCAGAAGTTACGCTCACTTCTGATTTTTTTTTTATCAAAGCAAATGTTAAGTCAAGAGGTTTGCCATTTACAGTGTGATATGGTATCTGAACCAAATGAATGTTGACCAGGCCATATAGACACCCTAGTCCTGCTTTTATATCATTCTGGGAAAGTGTAATTGAATCCACTGAAAACCATCTGAATAGTTTTTTCACACATACTTTAATTGAGGACAGTTTTGAAAATGATGTCTTTTGAGGCCTATTTTTCATGCATCTGTGACTGTGGGACTGATTTTCCTAACCACGTCATTGTCACGGTCACTGTCATTGTCATTGTTCCCAAATGACCTATGCTTAGACGTTATTGGTGTGTGTTCTGTTCTGACAATAGTGTGTGTGTGTGGTGTTGTTGTTTTTATTTAGGTCACTCAGCTCTATGTTCCCTCAGCACGGCACATGTGGAGGATCAGGAGGATGGGCCGCATCGGGCCCCTGCAGTCCACGCTCGATGGTAAGACACGGCAGTGACCGCATCCTACGGGGCTCGAGCTCAGATTAGATGATTAGATATTCAATATTTAGCTTCTGTTTATTACTGCCTCTGAGCACGCCACCACAGTGTGTGTTTCTCAATCTTGGAAAATGTGTAGATATTTTTTGTGTCTGACTGAGAAAAATATCAGGAATATCAACAAAGTGCTGGATGTTTTGCAACCGTAACCCTGTGAAACATATTACGCTTATCCTGAGGGAAAGTTTACCACCACTCAGGCTAAATCAAGAAACAGATCTAAAATTATTTAAAAAAAAATCTAAAATTATTTGTTAAGAAAAATCATGGTGAGGTTACACAGGTCATCCTGCGATATGTCATTGACCTTATCGGTCGAGCATCTTGCTGGCCAGATCTCACAGCGGTGGCATCTGCCAAGATCAAGTAGTGACAGCTCCACTCAATTTGCGCCTGTCCGCGAGGTATGCTGGCATTGTGAGCAGCTAATAATGGCATTCTTGGCAGTCGCGGCGCTTGATTGTCTGTTGTTGTTGCTGTCCGCAAGCAGGAAGTCGCACCGCCTTGTTGGGTGGTGTCACCGTGCGAGCGGCCATCGAGCCTCCGCTCCAAACGCAGGAGCCCGGGGGGGGGAGCAGCCGGCTGTCACTCCTCAGGGGCGAACGCCTTGCACACTTTTAGCGCGACGCTGCGGGTTTGGCCCGAGTCGCCTCACGAGAAAGGCATACATGCCTGCGTCACTGTCGGGGCTCTCCTAATCCCTCACTTTTAAAGGCCTCGGAGAAATAGAGAGAGAGAGGGAGATGGAGAGAGAAGTGAAGAGAAAGAGAGTAAGAGAGAGAGAACGAAAAAGGAAGTGAAAAAGGAAGGGTAATTCTGAGGCAGTGAGTCTAAATGTGTTGTTTTGTGAAATGTATAAAGACAGAGAGGGCGTGAGAGGGTGTGAGTGGGGTAGAGAGAGAGAGAGAGAGGAGAAGAAAATGAAAGAGAGAGTAAATGAGAGAGAGCGCAAGAGAGGCAGAGAAGGAGTGAAAAAGAAAGGGTAATTCTGAGTGAATTCCGTGTCCAGTGAGTCCAAATGTGTTGTTTGTGGAATGTGTAAAGACAGAGAGCAGTGGAGCGTGGAGCATGAGTGTGTGTGTGAGTGAGAGACTGAGCTGCCTGGCGATTGGCGAGGTGTCCTGGGCACAGCGCAGCGCGGTGCCGTGCGGGCAGGAAGGCACCCACTCAGGGCCAGCCTGGTGTGAAAACAAGCAGATAACAATGTGTGTCCGATCAGCCTAATGCCCACTCAAGCTCACGCGCGCCACCCATCCAATTAGGCTGAAAAGGCCTGACGGAGGCCCCATCTGCCCACACGCCTGTTTGCCCTGGACCCTCCTTTCATTTCCCTAAATGGACTGGGTGGGGGCGGGGGGTGGGTGACTTTGTGTTTATGTGTGTGTGTACGTGTGTAGGGGGATGGTGGTGGTGGTGGTGGTGGTGGGAGTGTATGTGTGTGTGTGTGTGCGGGGTGATGGTGGTAGTGGGGGTGTATGGGGGGGAGGGGGGGCACACAAACTGGTGATAGATGATGACCGTATTGACCACCACGGGGGCCATATTTTTTCTTGTGCAATGGAGACTTGATGGGGCGGCGGCGGCGGCGGTGGTGGGAGGAGGGAGGGGGAAGGGGGGGTTGAGCAAGAGTAGGATTGACTAATTGAGCAGAATGATTACACTGTGCTTGGAGATGGGGTGGTGGGGGAGGGGAGGGGAGGGGAGGGGAGGGGGGTGATGTGATGCTTTAGACTCTGCTGGTCTAGCTTTTTATCCTCCCCCCCATGTGTGTGTGTGTGTGTGTGTGTGTGTGTGTGTGTGTGTGTGTGTGTGTGTGCGTGTAAGGTCTAAACGTTCAGAAGCCCTGCTCTAATACAAAACAAACGTCCCCGTAATGGAGATTGTCGAGCAGGTGGATGGGCATCTCACAGTCCAGTTAATTAAAAGTATGTGTTAGCCAGCAGGGGGAGGAAGGATTGAGCACTCTTTAATGGGGTTGCCACACACACACACACACACACACACACACACACACACACACACACACACACACGCACACACGCACAGTGCAGGATAAATGATTCTGGCTTTGTTGTAATTGTAAGGTTATAGTACACAGGGTTGCTAGTAGTGTTTGGGTAACTGCTAATGAATGAACAAAGATGTTTCTCAATAATGAAGATATTTTTTTAACTCACTAACAGTTACATCATTTAGAACAAGATGTTTAAAATGTAGATGTTTTGGGTTGATGAAAACATTTGTTTGAATGATTGTGAATGCGATCACAGAGTTACACAATGTTTAAAATGTAGATGTTTTGGGTTGATGAAAACATTTGTTTGAATGATTGAGAATGCAATCTCAGAGTCAATAAATAGATTGGAGCGAACAGTGAGGTCCAGCAGATAGATGAATACAAGCCTGTTGTGGTCAAGGATAGTCTTCAGATGCAGGATACTTCCCAAATTTGGTCGTTTCACAGGTGACTGATGGAAGAAGAGAAAGAAGGATGGATGGGTGGATGGATGGATGGATGGATGAATGGATGGATGGATCCAGAGTTGGTTGAATGGATAGATGGATGGAGACAGATTAACTAACAACACACAAATATATGAAGATGGAGGGATGGAGGGATGGATGGATGGATGGATCACTGCAAGGATGGAAAGCTTTGTAGGCATAAAGATGGCATGTTTAATAGACAAACAGATGGATGTGGGGATGGAGTGATTGAAGGATGGTTATCTTGATGTATGTATCTCTCTCTCTCTCTCTCTCTCTCTCTCTATCCAGTGGGACTAGAACCTCCTCAGTTGTCCGTATCTGAGGAGCGACATCTAGCCATCCTCACGGAACTCCCGTTCGTGGTGCCCTTTGAGGAGAGAGTCAAGGTAAACACTCTGATCCATCACTGCACATGCCAGAGCTCGCCATCAACCACAAATGATCAGCTGTCCTGATTTGCTCCAGAATTTCCTTGTGTGTATTTGAATTTTTAGTGTGTCCATCCATTTTGATATATCAAACCATCGCTTACCCTATAAATCATATATCAAAATGAAGAAGCATGTGGAGCATGTATAGTGCTGTTTTGATGGTGTGTCAGGAATCATCAGCGGGACATAATCTGTTTGCTTCAGTTAGCGTTGCTCTCATGGGCTGGCTGGACTCGGGGGTTTCATCAATACTACACTGCCAATTGTAATGAATGGTATGATTAGAAACCATCCAGAGCATTGATCAGTGATTGGCCCCCACTGTAAAGGCTTTGTGTTTACAGTGCTCGCTCTAGGTCACAACTAGCCACAGTAAGCTTTTTTTTACATCAGGGTTAATTTGGGCTAATGCTGTGGCGGAGGTTCACATTCATTACCTTCTTGTCCTTCTTTTTTCTCCCATGCTCTTTCAGTTTGTCAACACATAAAAACTGCTGTTTTTTTTCATTATTATTATTAAAACATGTGATTGCACAAGGTTACAGGAGTTTGTTTTGGATACTTGTTGTATAAATTCAGTCAGAGGCATTACAGTAACATGACTTCACAAGTGTGTGTGTGTTTGTGTGTATGTGGGTGCGTGTCCGTGTGTGTGTGTGTGTGTTTGCTTGGCAGATCTTCCAGCGTCTCATCTACGCAGATAAGCGGGACGTGCAGGGGGACGGGCCTTTCCTGGACGGCATCAGCATCACCATCCGCAGGAACTACATCTACGAGGATGCCTATGACAAACTGTCCCCAGAGAACGGTCAGCAGACAGCACACACACACACACACACACACACACACACCAGCACACACACACACACACACACACACACACACACACACACACACACACACACACACACACTAGGGGTTGTATAAGTGCATCATTTTACAAATTGAGAACTTATTTCCTGAAAAACTCAAGCATTAATTTGCATTAATTGAAAGACAAATCCAACTATGATGAAGTCTTAGCACATTGCACAAATCATAAAAATGCTGATATGATATGATAAAAGTATGTAACTATGCAGGTTTAGGTATTGTTGTCGATTGTAAAACCCAAGATAAGAATCGAGATATATTTATATTTTACTCTATATTCACAACTGCTGTTGTAAATAGCAAACTTCTCGTGACTTGTCCCCCCTGTACACAATGAAAATGTTTTTGTTGTGGAGATGAAGGATTAATAATACGCAAAAACTATCCCCAAAGAGATATATCTAGTGACAAGGTAATGTTTCATGATTCCCGCAAGATTTGTCGGGCAAGTTTTTGTGGCTGGTTTTGTTGGTAGCGACACGCTACGTCTGAGCTGTGTAGCTATGCTAGGTGAATGCTTATTACAAGTTTGTTTGCCATGAAATTGGCTTCGTTAAGGTTATATTAAGGTGGAATCTTTCATAGTGTACCTTTTAAAGACCGTAGAAATGGTCAAGTATAGATGACATGGGCAATATTTTAATGTTATTGTTAAAAAGTCTATTAAGTCAAGTTTATTTATATAGTGCATTTCATACACACAAAAAAATCAGTGTGCTTTCAACTAACTCAACATGGTGTTCTTAATGCATTAGCCTTAATTACTGTATATGAAATGACACTCATTATTTGAGCTGTCCAAAAATGCCCTTTTTTGTTTCGAAAAATCGTCATTCTATTGTTTACCATTGCTCAACACACATGAATGGATTTTCTCTCAGACACCTAGATGAATGCCACAATCACATTAATGCTAACCTGCCTACACGTCTGCATGTGTAATTTATAGACACACACACACACACACACACATAGTCAAGTGGCTATACTACCTACCCACCCCCACCCACCCACAGGCACAAACACAAGCGTTTAGGTGCATCGCAATATCACACCATCTCTGTTTATTGTGCATATCTACTGTAACAACGTAAGGGACGGTATCAGATAATATTGAAGTGCCTTTGCGTAGGACCCTTTAAGTGCTGTCAAAGGAGGCGCCGCCCGGCGTTATTTAAGGTGTGATAGACTAATATGTAATGGACAGCGGGCGAAATGGAAATGCATTCAAATGTTATTAGACAGATTGAAGGACCACCGTGGTGTGATGCACCATCAGGAGACTGACCTGCGCTTGTAGGAAAGGAGCAACGGACGAGCGGGGGAGTGGGTCACACACACACACACACACACACACACACACACACACACACACACACACACACACGCACACACACACACACACATCACACACACGCGTCACACACATCACACTTCTCCTCACATATCGCATTTAAGGGGTTTTTTTTCCAACTCGTGTGACTTCTGATTGCTGGAAGTTTAATTGGAAATGGAGCCGAGAGATGTTTGATACGGGGCTGTTATGACTTGCCAAAGCACGGCTCCGCGGATCGTATTCCAGCCGTAATGGAACGTATAAAAGGCCAGAGATCAATTCTTTTAAGTCAAGCGCCTTTTTTACGGTGTAGTAATTTAGGTAAAACAGTGAAAGGGTATGGCTGCTTGGTGATATGATTAAAAGGAACGCTTGAAGCTGCCTCAGAAGAAGAAGCAGGGTTGGTTTGTGTGTGTGTGTGTGTGTGTGTGTATGTGTGTGTGTGCGCGCGTGGGTGTGAGTGTGTGAGGGCCTGTCGCTGTGAGTTATTGGAGATGTGATTTACGAGTAGAGATTAATAATGCTGAAAGATGACCTTTTTTCATTTGAATATCCCCCGGCCTCATGCATGCATTCAGAAACACACACACACACACACACACACACACACATACATATACATAAATGCACACATTTTCCCCCCTGAAACAGTCTTATAGGTGTTCATAAACCGCCTGAAATAACCCAGAGAGTTGATCAATTAAGTTGAGATCAGTTGTTTTTACGTGATTCTATCCTAAACATTTTATTGTAAACCTTACAATAGATCCACACTTTCTTCGCTCACTGTTTTCTTGGATCTGATTCGATTTATGGAAAAAAGAAAAATGTTGGTTCAGAGCCCATTCACCAAGATCTGTAAGATAATGAGTATTAGCACTGAGCTTCAATGTGGCATATGCAGTGATAAATAAAAAAAAAACAAAAAAAAACATGCACCTTCTGGTTATAATGCTGTCCTCATACTATTCTCATGTTTGGCTATTGCAGTTAAATGGACGTGAATAGCATATCAGGGCATGGCCCCACAAACATAAGATTGGAATATGAGTAAAAAAGAGTTCTCTATCTAGTCCTCAGGTGTCCTCCCCACGCATGTAACCGAGCATCTGTCTTCCCTCTCTGTTTCCGCAGAGCCTGACCTGAAGAAGCGTATCCGGGTGCACCTGCTCAACGCCCACGGCTTGGACGAGGCCGGCATCGACGGCGGCGGAATCTTCCGCGAGTTCCTGAACGAGCTGCTGAAGACGGGCTTCAACCCCAACCAGGGCTTCTTCAAGACCACCAACGAGGGCCTCCTGTACCCCAGCCCCAGCGCGGACATGCTGGTGGGCGACTCGTTCACGCGCCACTACTACTTCCTGGGCAGGATCCTGGGGAAGGTAAACCCTCATCCATCTACTCCAGTCTGCCCCCCCCCCCCCCCCTCCCCAGCACAGCCCAGCCGTACAACAACACACAATGCATTTACAGTGCATAGCAATAGAGCCATTCATACCTTTTGTTCATAGAATCATCTATACTTTCATCCAGCCATCCATCAATGCTCAATGTCCCCAAGTACAGAAAATATGTTGTCTTACATGCACAACCTAATTTTCTTCCAAGAGTTAGTTGTGCATCAGAAGATGTTTCTGTACATTTGTTGTGACACAAATATTATTGATATAGTGTTGCTTTGTCCTCTGGTTACCTGAACTCTAGTCCATAGTTAAGTATCTATCTGTGTGTGTGCATCTGTGCGTATGTCTCTAATGTGTGTGTGTGTGTGTGTGTGTGTATGTAAGTGTGTAATGTGTGGGTGTTTGTATATGTCTAATATGTGTGTGTATGTGTGATAATGGGAGTGGTGATGAGCAGGCTGTGTTGGTTGTTGGTGTTGTCTGAGTGTCGTCTGATGAGTGTCCTTCCGCCTCATTGGCCTCCAGTGGGCACAAATGGGTTTCCGTGTGTCCAGTGCGGTCCAAAGGTTGTTCCCGTGAAATGAGCTGTGTTTGTATACGGCCGAGTATGCCTCGGAAAGAAGAGGACTGAGGAAAAATAAACCGGTCCGTTTTAATCATGTATGCATAACGTAGCTGTGAGAACACCTCTTCTTAATGGAGTGTGTGTGTGTGTGTGTGTGTGTGTGCGCGCGCGTGCGTGTGTGTGTGTCTTTGTGATTGAGAGCGAGAGAGCAATAGAAAGAAATTAGTCGATGTGCGAGAACGTGATCGAAATAAAAGCCCCATACATTCACTCAAACATTTGGTGGTTGTGAGACACCTGTGATTTCGTTCGCCTCTCTGCGCAGTAATCACTGCTCTTTAAATGCTCAGCAGGAATCAGATATTAACTCCGTATCGGTGGTGTGTTTGCAGGGGAAATGAAATCACTAGCCCTGCGTGGCACACCTTTACTCTGGCCACATTGAAAAGTCATTAGAACGGCCACAGATACGGACGATAAGGCACTGGTCAGTGTTTAATGAACGTTATTACGGCTCATTATTATTGCAATATAAAAGCAATTGACTGGAACATTGCCATTGCCTCCAATGGGGAAATGTGTTATTCATGGGGTCCTGTGGATATGAACTTCAGTTCTGTGTTCCTGTGTGGTTGGTTTTCCATGGGAACTGGAGCTGGTCAAGTTGGAAAGGTTTTGTACAAACCAGTTCACTAATGATCAGGTGATAACATTGACAAATTGCAAGTTAGCATCCTCCGACCTAAGGAATATTATTGAGCATACACACACACACACACACACACACACACACACACACACACACACACACACACACACACACACAAACAGTTTGAGCTACTATTGTGCTGTAAGTTCTCCTTTTCTCCTTTGCCCCCTAGTGGCAAGACAGTGTTAGTAGGTTATTGATATGACCCCTCTCTGGATTGATGGGGAAGGTCAGGGGTCAAAGTTCAGGTTCAGTGGCTGTGGCCAGTTGATGACTGGCAGTCTGGTCTGTCTGATATATGCCCCTCGTCACAGTAAGCTGGTATGTCTGGCCTATTTTTACTAGCAAGCATTAAGTAGTCAACAAAAACCTTGACACAGTTAATTGTATAATGTTAACACTGTTTTGTTGTAGAAAAAGTGAAGAGATAATGAATGAATGATCTCCTGCTGGTGTATTCAGTGAATGAAAACAAATTCTAAGGTGTTTGTTATTGAAATGGAGGCGTATGCAGAACAGTCAAACCATGATGATAGGAGTATGTTTGCTCAGAATCACGCATGGTCATTTCTGTGGCGGAGGCCGAGGTTTACCTGCCAGGGCCTCTTGGCCCCATTAACCCAGACAGCGATCTGTCCTCCGCTTAGCCCAGCGGCCTCCTCCTCTGCCAGCCAGCGTGCTACTTATTAACCTCTAATGTTTTTAACCGGTCCCGAACGCGCGGCACACACACCAGCCGATTGTATGTCGAGATGCGGAGGAAAGTGCCGATGATGGCCGGATAGATGAGAAGAGGGACAGATGGTGATTAAGAGGGAGGTATGGAGGGGGTTGGGGGGGGGCAGGAATTAGCTCATGACAGCCACCCCCACTCTCCACTACTCTTACCCCCCCCCCCCCCCCCCCCCCAATCTGACGGCTCCATTAGCCGATGATTCCAGCGCGGTGTTTGTGTAGCCGTCCGGTGCGTCTGCCGCTAAATCAGAGGAGCTGAGTGGGCCGCGAGGAGGGGCATCACATAAATAAGCAGCCCGGGCCACCCTGGTAATGGAGTTTTGATCTGTTTTACAGTCAGGAGCATCTCCGGCCCATATATATACACGCACACACACACACACACACTCACACTTACACTTACACTTACACTTACACACACTCACTCACACACACACACACACACACACACACACACACACACACACACACACTCTCTTCCTCGCTCTGTGTCACTGTAGCTGAGGCTATTCAGTTCTCGGAGCACAGATCTGTAAGCACCAGCCCCCTTTTCTTTCACTGGACATGTCGGAATCTTCTCTGATGAGAAATGACCAGTCAGCAGGCTTACACCCCAAACCCCCCCCCACCCCCATCTCTCCCGGGCCCGTTCAGTCCTAATGGCAGTGGCAATTAAGGTGAGGAAATTAATTTGAATTTGACTTTCAATTAACCCCCTCTCTCTCTCCATAAATACAGTCCAAAGTGGCAGAGTGATCGGGGGAGCTGTATTGATATTTGTTTAGCGCGGTTATAAAGGCAACGGATATAGATTACAATTGCATCATCGGTGCAGCGCCGAGTGCTGCTGCTGTCACATTTGAATGACACACAGTCACACACACACATGCAAGGACACACAGTTATCATGAGGCTCCGCGAGGAAGTTATCAGAGGTAGTGTATAAGTCAGGTTTGAGTGTGATGCTTTGAGGTGTGTGTGTGTGTGTGTGTGTGTGTGTGTGTGTGTGTGTGTGTTTGTATTTGCTTGTGTGTCCATCAGACACAGTGCTGCTTGGTAAAACTGGAGTGATTAGTTTTTCCAGTGTTGAAGCCAGAAACCAAGATGGCTAATTGTTATTATTTGTCCTCGATGCAATGAAACGGCAGTAGTACTTAAGGAGACTTGTCACTCGGCTCTTACTTTACGGTCACATTAGTTTATCGATGTCACAGTCTTTCAGGCCCGTAGTGGTGACTCATTGTTTGTTAATGTGTATTGATTGCTTTTATGCCATCATTTTCAAAAATATGGGATGATTTAATTTTTTTCCCCACTGATGGACGTCAGTATATGCCATAATTTCATCCTCCAAAAAAAAGAAATAAAAAAAAAAGACATCCGGCGTTAGCCAGCACGACTTGTCGAGCGTATTGAGTGATTCTGTGGTCTCTGTAATCACTCTCCTTTTCCCCCTCTCCTCCCTTCCTTCCCACTCCCTGGGCTGTTTCTGTTTCCTTTAAACTCTCTGGCTGGTCCTGCTCTGTTGTTTTCGCTCTCTCTTGTGCGCTGTCCTCTCTGTGTCTTTGCCTGCATCCCTCCCTGTCCCCTGCTCACTTATGAGTTGGGCCGTCCCCCTCGTCTGCTCTCAGGCTTTTGTGGAAGCATTAGGCCAAATCTACCAGTTTTACAGCTCTGCATTAAAACTGCCCAGATCAAACGTCCTGCCAACCTTCACCACACGCACGCACGCACGCACGCACACACGCACACACAGAGCCACACGCACGCACGCACGCACACACAGAGCCACACACACACACACACACACACACAAACACACTACCACACACACACACACACACACATACACACACACACTACCACACACACACACACTACCACACACACACACACTACCACACACACACACACACACACACACAACCACACACAACCATACACAACCTCATTACGGACCTCCCCCACCCCAGTATATTTTACAGGTCTCCTTAACATCACACAAGTGCCCAGCATGCTTTCACTGAACATCCAATATCCCGCTCCTTCCATTTATACCTGCTCATTGCTCGCTCGCTCTCTCTCTCTCTCTCACTCTCTCTCTCTCTCTCTCTCTCTCTCTCTCTCTCTCTCATTCATTTCTCCCCTTCACAAACTTTCTAGAAAGTGAGTGGGGCCATGTGACCAAGCAAATTGAGTGAGCGAGTGTTTTTCAGGGGCAGACAGAGAAAGAGTGAGAGAAGGTTACAACTCCTGATTGATAGTGATGCGTTTGGAGGCGCATTATATTTTTATTGATTCTTAATGTTGTAAATTAACAAATTAGCCTGGCAGCTAACAGAAGGCCCCGGAGCCGCTGTCGCCGCTTACCTCGCTCACCGCGCCCGCATTTGCATTAATTGCGTTGCCACGGCACTCACTTATATTAAAAGGCCCGGGCCCATAATTAATCCTCCCTGCACCCTTTTTTACATTCCAAGTCATTTTGGCACAATTTCTAGCAATAAACAGGCATAAATAACACACACACACACAAATGCCCGCACACACACACACACACACACACACACACACGTCCAGTGTGAAAATGCGTTCCCGCTTTTCCCTCGTGTCCCCTACGCCGCCGTTTCCCGGCAGCACGGGTTATTGATAGGTTTCAAACGGGGCGGGGGGGCGCCGGTAGAGGGGCAATGCATATGTTCTCAAAATGACTCGGGTGTGTGAAAAATGCTAAGTGGATTATTTTGCATAAAAAATGGGGCCTGTTGTTTTTTTCCCCCCTCCCTCCCTTTCTCCCTCCCTCCTTCGTTCTGTTTGGAAGTAGCACGATTAACCTGTGTTTAGAAAATACTGGGTGATTTACGGACACGGTGTGTGTGTGTGTGTGTGTGTGGTGTGTGTGTGTTTTAAGATGCATGCATTATGGAAATCTGCCTGAATTTATAATCCATTTAGCTGATGTGGCTGGGGAAGGGTGGGTCGTTTAGTGCAATCATTTATAAAAGGCCCCTGTATATTTTAATGTGATCCAATCTGCTCTTTTGAAGACTATTCCAGTACATTAGCTTTGCGCTTTATGACTCACCTGCTCCCAGTCACTGCCTGATGGTGCCTTGGGTCAAGGTGAGGATTGACATTTATAAAGTTTGAGCCAGCTACTGGCATCTTTTGGAGAGGTGGGGGGGGGGGGGGCACTTTTGATGGATTGCCCTCCCAGTCTTTAGTGTGTAAGCAAAGGTCTGGTGTTAACGTCTGTTAGGAGTTTTTTGTGTGTGTGTTGGAGAGGTAGAGTGGTGACAGGCGGCTGCCTTTTACTGTAGACTTACAGGGTTTTTTCCCCTGCATACCACTGCCTACGGTAGATGGCTGCTGGAAATCTTTTACCTGACATGTTGCATTGTTGTACTCCTGGAATATGTATTCAAGTGAATGACAAGAGCAGTGGTCGAAAACTAGCAATTAGTGACAAACGACGGAAAAGGCGTGCACCAACACTATCAAAACCAATTCAGCACCATGCAATCCCATGTGTTTTGGTAATGGCTGTTGGTGGTGACGTGCTGTGAAATTTCATTGGTTGGTTTGATCCCTGACTACAGAACTACATAACACATTTCCCAGGAGGCAGGTTAGACAGTGAGGTGTTTTTATTCTTCACTTGACCATGTATTTAAAGATGTTATCCAAGCTACTTACTTATAAAAATGCTCTTAAAAAGTGGTTAATGATCACAACTTGTCTCTTTCTTTAAATAGCATTAAATGTCCTTTTTTTCTCTCTCTCTCTCTTGAAATGCAGGCCCTGTATGAGAATATGCTGGTCGAGCTGCCGTTTGCCAGTTTCTTCCTGTCCAAGCTCCTGGGCACGAGTGCGGACGTGGACATTCATCACCTGGCCTCGCTGGACCCGGAGATGTACCGGAACCTTCTGTTCCTCAAGAGCTACGAGGAGGATGTGGAGGACCTGGGCCTGAACTTCACCATCGTCAACAATGACCTCGGAGAGGCTCAGGTGGGAAGGGACAAAGAAACCGACGAAGAACAAATTATTACTTTTTCTTTCTCACCCCTTTACAAAAACCCTTTACACAATTCCTCCGACTTCTGAATTTTTGTTTGATTCCTTTTCCCTCTCTCTCTCTCCCTCTCTCTCTCTCTCTCCCTCTCACTCTCTTCTCTCTCTCTCTCTCTTTTTTTGTCAACATTGTTTGTCGGCCTCCTCTACCTCTTTGTTCACCTCTCTCTGTTCGCTCTTTTCTGTTGCTGTTAATGATTGATCCTGGCGCTGTGTGTCTGCATTCTGAGCCATCGGAGATAAAGCACGTCCTCTCTCTCCGTCCCTCGCCCCCGCGCACTCTGCTCCGCTCCCCTCCGCTGCGGGCTGGCTGGCTGCTGGGTGTAGCGTGGCGTCCAGAAAGAACGCCTCTGTTGACCATCACACACTCAGCAGCTGTGAGAACACACAGGAGCACCAATTATCAAGAGGCTGCCACTGATAAACCGGCAGACACCAACTCTCAACTCTCTCCCTCTCCCTCTCTCTCTCTCACACACACACACACACACACACACACACACAGTCACTCTCACTTACTCATTCTGTCACACACACATACGGTCACACTACTCCCCACCACCACGTACGTACGCGCGCACACACACACACACACACACACACACACACACACACACACACACACACACACACACACACACACACACACACACACGCCGTCCCCCCATATACACGCTCCACACATTCACACACAAATATGTTGACAGATGTCCATTACTTCTGTCTCCACCCAAGTCATGAGCATGCCTGGTTCGCTGAGAGAAGTGTGATCGGTAGGTTTGGGGGGCGGGGGGGGGGGGGTATTCATCAGAGGGCTCCGTGGCCCCTCCGTGGCACCCTGGGTTGGGTTAGCCAACTACCCGCAGCCCCCTGTTTGCACAGGGCCTTGCAGCCTATTGGCTTTTCTGCAAATAGGCCACAAAATGGCCTCCCCCCAGTCGCTGGGGTTTGTGAAAGGGCAGCGGCGAGGCGATATGGGAAGCCATTTATGGGAGATTAGGCACATTCAGAAGCCCTGCCCCGCCAGTGCCCTCTGCAAGACAGACGTGGCCATGATAAATTTTCCACAAAGCCATCAGAATCACCCGCGGTCGCCGAGGAGCACGCCTCGCGCTGAAGGACGTGTCAGCGCTGCGTTTGATCCGACTCCTCTAACGCGCTCGCAAGATCGGAGTCTTAAAGATATATTTTTTCGGTGAAGGAGCGACGATTGCGCATGTCTCTCCCTCTCTCCCCCCTCTCTCTCTCTCACTCTTTCTTTCTCTCTCTCTCTCACTCTTTCTCTCTCTCTCTCTCTCCTTGTGGTTTCAAGTGTGCAGTGATTAATGCTGCAAACCTTTTCCAGCAATTTTCTGACTGGAATCTGTTCATATAATCAGGGTTAAAAAGTCATGATGGCTGCTGGCCATTCCATTATAACAGACCCCTCCTATATTTACACACACACAGGCACACACAGGCACACACACACACACACACACACACACACACACACACACACACACACACACACAAACACACACACGCATGCCATAAGTATTGAGATGGAGATTGAATGGGAGCTTTGAGCTTGCTTTCTGCAGGTTTGCGGAGGTGTCTGACCCCCCTCCAGATCTGCCACACTAAAGCTAATTGGATGTGGCTCTCCTGGTCATTGTGTGCCAAACACTGAAAGGCCCAGCTGTCTCTCTGGTGCAGAGTTGACCGCAAGGCCGCGATGCACCCACCTCACTCCCCCCCCCCCCCCCCCCATCACCCATCACCCCCCACCCCTCCATCCAAAAAAAGACCAATTTTAAAGTAATGCTGTCACAGTCCATATGCTTGTGTGCAGAAGTGTGCATTCATATGCTTTTAGTCTGTATAGCATAATTTGAGTGCATTTGCCTGTGCCATTTTAAACTCCTGACTTGCTTTTGCGTCCCGTCTTAGACGTATGGTGTAATATAGGTTGCAGGAAGAAGCAGCTTTGTGCATGTGGAATTAAAGTTTACGGTACATTGTTAGCAGTCACGGAATTTCTGAAACTGAGTTTAGGATGACGGCGCCCGCAAGTCTTCGATAGGAAATAAAGTGGCCCATTTTCATCCATAATGTTGTCACGCCGATGGGCAATGCATGGTGTGGAAACATGGGTGACGCTTCGCTAAAGCGGCTCATTTGTTCACCCCCTACCCTTGACTGATGGGCTCTCACGGAGTGGACGTTTGTGTGCCTGTTGCTTCCAGGTGGTTGAGCTGAAGCCGGGCGGCAAGGACATCCCAGTGACCACGGCGAACCGGATAGCCTACATCCATTTAGTGGCTGATTACCGCCTGAACAAACAGATCCGACCGCACTGCCTGGCCTTCCGGCAGGGCCTGGCCAATGTGGTCAACCTGGAGTGGCTTCGCATGTTTGACCAGCAGGAAATACAGGTGTGTGTCTGTTTGGGGGTGCTGTCCTTCACACACTTACAGTACACACACACACACGCACGCACGCACGCAGACATCTAAATCCAAGTAGACACACTGGTCTAGCTTGCAGGCTGGATTGGTACCCAGAGAAAGCATCAAACTCAGACTGTAACTGATGAACATCTGTACAGCATCACCACTACTTACAGAGTTTGACAGACAGAGACAAGACACCGTAAAGAAATCACAGTATTGTTCACACAACACTAGATTACTAGATATTTCCCCTCCATACCTACTGTATACATAATGACTGGTCTCTCTCTTCCCTCGCAGGTGCTGATTTCTGGTGCTCGTGTACCCATTTGCCTTGACGACCTAAAGAAATTCACTAACTATTCAGGTACGCTCTTTTGATTCTAATATCACCTCACCTGTGTTGTGGCCAGTGAACCTACCCGCCTAAAGTTCGAGCATAAAACTGCAGGCCTGATTGGCTAGTTTAAGGCGATTTGACTAACTGAAGGATTGCCTCTCATCTTCAGGTGGCTACTCGGCGACCCACCCGGTGATCAAGATCTTCTGGGAGGTGGTGGAGAGTTTCACAGACGACGAGAAGAGGAAACTGCTCAAGTTCGTCACCAGCTGTTCTCGCCCACCGCTGCTTGGCTTCAAGGTCAGAGTTCACCCAGAGTTCACCCAGAGTTCTGCGGTCGCACCTTATTTTTCCTCCCGAGGCCTCCCCCATTGTTGCGTCTCCTCTTATCCCGTTATCGATGTTGGTTTTTGCGCACTGTGGAGGCCAGCGATTCCACCACTGTGTGTGTGTGTGTGTGTGTGTGTGTGTGCGCACGCTGTGGTGGTTGCGGTGGGGTGTCGGGGAGGTCCGGCCCCTTAATGGGCATGTAATGAAAGCAGCTTTCCAGATAAAGTCTCGGAGCGATCATTTCCCCATCATGCTGCGATAAGGTGCGGCGGGATTAGCGCTTATCTCCGCCGGCTACCGGTGCTCCTCTGGGCCACGACCTGTCGCGTTATTACCTGATTTGAGGCTTTGCTCGTCTCTTACTCAAGTTTCAGCGGCTGGTCGACAAACAGTAAGTCACCATGGCAGAGGCCAGTGTGAACTCAGATTGACACCTGTGGTGAAAGAGACGTGCCATGTTGCATGCTTTTCATAAAAGGTCCTCCCCCTCTCTCCACCCCCTCCACTGGCTGGGTAAATACTAACCTGTCTGAGAAGACACCTCACAAGTTTGGCCTATTTCTAAAAGTTCAGTATATAAATTAGTTCTGTTGTTCTTGTTGTTGTTGTTATTTTTTTAAGCTTGTAAGTTCCAAAAATTGTAGAGTGAATGTCATGTTGAGAATGTCCAGTAGAAACAGAGGTTTAAAATTCAACTTTAACATTTCAAAATAGCTTTACAATTCTTTTTTAGGGGTAGAGTTGAAAGCGTTGGTTAATATCGCCTAAGGGACATAGTAGATTATGAACTTTCGCTTTAGTTTTGTTCTTTATCTGGCACTGACGGATCTCCTAGCAGCCAGAACGTACAGTAGAGGTGGCTTTTATTGGGATTCCATTACTGTGCTATCAACTGTCAATTTCTGTGACTGAGCACTCTCTCTCCTTCTTAATCTCTTGATTGAATAGGACACTAAAACCACGAGGAAGATGACAGAAAAAAAAAAAAAGAATCTCCAATGAAATCCATTAGGCGTTTAATGCCTTACTTAGACTAACCAGGCTCTATAATTGTCCTTTGATTGGTTTTATTAGGGCTGTTTATGGCCGTCATTAGGTTAAAAACACCAAAGAGCTCCTCTCCTCGTGGGGTGAAAATGTTTCAGAGAGACTCTTAAAAAGATACAGGTATGTGCCGCTCCCCTAAGTCAGCAAGTGTACCTGTTTTTAATGAATTTGACTTTGGGAGGGACAGACGCTGAGAGATGGAGGGAGAGATGGAGGGAAGGAAAGAAGGGGAGAGAGAATGAGAGCGACGATGGGAAAGAAGAGATGCCCTCTCACCCCGTCCGCCTCTGCAGCCAGCTCAGCCTTAATTAGGTGCCGTTAAACGTCCCAGAATTCATTAGGGGAGAAATAGCCTTGTCAAGAGAAGCCATTTAAAAAAGATGATGGAAACCTTTTTCTCAAAATTATCGCCCGCGCCGTGACACTTCCCCAATAACCAACGATAGTTTAATACGGTAATTGTCAGAAAAATGGCCTTGTTAAAGCGAAGCGGCCTCCCCCCCCCCCAGCCATCGGCCCACCCCGGGAGGCGCTAAACGGGGTTCGTTTTGGGGACTGCCCATCCCGCCGGCGCCGGCGCCGTCTCCCAAGGGCTGCGGGGATTCGTCTGTCCAGGAATGGGAGGAGGGCAGCGCAGCTAACGGGGGGTCAGTCCATCTGCAATCACGGGAGAGGTGAGGGGGTCGCCGGCTCTCAAGCAGGAAGAGATTAGGTGAACGTGCGACCAAATGAACACAGATTGGGGTGCAATTAAGGAGGGCGCCCCCCCCCCCCCCCCCCCCCCCCAGTCAAATCAGCTCTGTCACCGTTAGCCGTTAGCGTCAGACGTCAACAGCCTCACCAATCATGTACAGTACAGGCTAGGTAGGTGTAGACACGTTGATTCAGAGGAACTATCTGGTCCGTTCAGTAAATCAAATGCAATAGCTTCATCCAGTGGTCGTCTTGTTTCCTGTAGTAGTTAAATATGTAAAAAAAACACGCACACAGTATTGCTTATACTTTTTATGTGTTTTTAGGGTCCTTTTTGGGTTATAGTCGCGGTAGTTAAGCGAGTGGTTGAAACTGTCAGCGAGTCCTATATTTATCTTATTTACTTATTCCTCTCCATGTTCATGTACTGTCCAACTGGATTCTGTCATTGGGAAAGGAGTGTCTACATTGATGTGTTGATGTCCTGTGTTGTGTTTACAGTGTTGTTGGTATCTGGTGGTGCTTTTTTTTGTGTAGGTGTTTTAAACATCCTGCTGCACACCAAATGTCCTTTTCTAAGGATAAATAAAGTGAAACTTGAACTTGAACTTATCCTTTTGTCTGCAGGAGCTGTACCCAGCCTTTTGTATTCACAATGGCGGCGCCGACCTGGAGAGGTTACCCACTGCCAGCACCTGCATGAACCTCCTGAAGCTCCCAGAGTTCTGTGACCAACACCTGATGCGGAACAAGCTGCTCTACGCCATCGAGTCCTCCGCTGGCTTCGAGCTCAGCTGAGGAAAGGCCTTTTTTGGGCGCGGGTTGCCACAGCAACTCTACAGACCTGGACAGGAAGTGAAGTTGGTGTTGGTTTCAGTGGTGGTGATTGTTGTGATAGTGGAGTTTGGTGACCACCACAACAATCACCAAGAGGAGAGACGTGATCAAGACAGGCTGTGCTTTTCTGTTGAAAGGCTGCAGTGATTGGCTGAGGACATAAAACAAATCACCAATCAGAGCACAGATATCTTTGGGTGTTTTTTGGAATTCCTGACTGTTGAAGCACTCTAAAAGGCACTAGGCGGACATTGCATAACAGGGGAAAGGACATTTAGACATTTTATTTTAAGATGATGTAACGTGTATTTTAAAGAAAACCTACAGTATGTATTGGAAAAAAAAAATGGAATGGCTACTATAGATATTAGTTGCTTTTGTGCAAAACCTACATCCTACAGCCAAGATTACACTTTTGGGAGTTTGCACGCTAAAAATAAAATGTAAGAAATGTACCTATCCAATGGCAAATTCACCAAAGATTTAGCTGATCTACCACAATCAGATGCTTTTCAGCCTTGTAAACAGAAATCCTCAACTTTGTGATGGTAAAAGAAGAACTGAAGCTTTAGTTACTCTAACACAAGCAGACAGATACTGTACACTATAGTAGAAATGCTAACACATCGGCCTCAATGATATTCGTGACGACAGTAACAACCCTCACAGACCACTGAAGGAAAAGCCTTGAACACTTTAGCCGTGTTAGCGATGGTCTCCGCAGGAATGACTGAAAGATAACACAGAGGGCTAAACATGTTAGCGATGCTAACAGAAGAGGCTGGTCGAGATTTACCGCTCACTCAACCAAGCAGTTGGAGCGCGTTCAAACATTAAGCGGTCGGAGGTCATGGAGCAGTAGGTCTTTGGGGACGGTTTCAGATGCTGATGCTGCAAAGATCAGGCACCATGCTGCCCGACCACGCGGCCCTCCCTACCCGGGGCAACTCAAGGCTTCTCTTTGATTAAGTGTGCATGACTGAAGCATTAACCAATAATAGCAGATATTTTGTGTGATTTCCATATTGGTAATTAATACGACCAGTGTTACTTGGCATCATGACGTTTTCTGTCTTTTTAAGCATTCTTTACCATGTCAAGTAAGGCTGAAGACTTTGGATTTTGCCCAACATATAATAAGCACGTTTTGTGGTGGCAGTGTGGCCAATGGTGTTTGCCCATATGTACATGTCAACACATTTTCTGCGTGCTACTACTTTGCACAGTGTGTTTGTACAGATTGTATTTTCCCTCGGCCATGATCCCTGTTGTGTTTGGGATAAAGGCTGAATCCTGAAGTCAGCTGCTTTACTCTTAAAAGTGAACACAGTCCCATGTGCCCTCAATAACCTTGTCTTGAAGTAACAGTCCCTTTCCCTACAGAGTGTGGAGGTCTGTGTACCCATGCCATGGAGGAAGAGTGTAAATGGATATGGATTAAAAAAAGTTGTTTTTAGTTCTTTTTTTGCAATTATGGATCAAGTGGTCTTTTGTGCTTTTGTGTTGGCAAGGGTGTCGATTTTGCGAGGTTAAATTTGTTGTGAGCAAAATCTTCACTGGGAGTGTAATGGCCTCTGACATAATTAAAGAAACATCCCGTTAAGAAACACTAAGCTGGGCTAGTTCCCACCGGCCCTCTCCTCCGTCAGACACATTACTGCTCAAACGCAAATTAAGATTGTGTGCTTTCATCATAAATCTGATGCCAGTCAGTGCAGAAGAAGGAAGAGGAGGAGGAGGAAGAGGAGGAGGGGGAAGAGGAGGAGGGGAAGAAATGTTTCAGCTGTCATCTTTGGCCCATTTCCACCTATCTCCTGTAAAGGCTAAGCAATGATTTCTCCTGTCCTATGCTATAAATGCCTGTATTGATGGGGGGAGGCCCAAAGAGAGATAATTGGGTCTTAAATGGCCAAGTTCATCTGAGTGATTGAACACTGACATAAATATATCTTACACAACAGCTGAGATCAAAGTTCTTCACAGAGGCCTGGCTCTGGCTCACAATAGTCAGTAGTTCACAATTACCTCTGAGACGGGTGGTGATGAGGAACATCTAAGGTGCACCACAAACGTATGGTACACTTGAAATCTAGCAAAAGTAGTGTGAAGAGTTGCAGCAGAGAATATTAACATGGCTCAAGATAAAAAAAAAAAAAATGTACTGTTTACACACATACCTGTCTTCTCCCATTATCGAACTATGCACTGGCTTGTGAACATTTGTCTGCATCTCCCTCTGAAGTCGAGTCGTAAATAAACATAAGAAACCAGAAAGAAGAAACAAGACCCCGCGATGCTAAATACACCTATACACTCTCGAATGTGTTGTCCCTATATGGGCACAGAGATGTGTTAAAAAAAAACAATGCAAGTTGTGTTATTGTCAACACATATTCTGTAAAAAAAAAAAAGGTAACAACACAAACTGTGTTGTCCCCATCTGGACACAGAGGTGTGTTAAAAACATGGAAGTTGTGTTGTTTTCAACACATTCATTTGAAGCGGTATCTGCCACTGAGTATAATGAATTCGAACATTATAATTCATTGATCAAGACTGCCATCTTGTGGCAGCAGACCCTCTACAGTGTAGTGGGAGTTCACTGCAACCTCCAGGCTAGAATATATAATTTACTATCTAGTCCAAGTTACATCCAAGCAAACCATGATTAAATCTATGTGTTACATGCTGGAGATATGTACTACAGTACACCCATGAACTACTACAACATTGATTTCAATAATTGTCACAACGATTTTAATTTACTGAAATGCATATGTTAATGTAGACATTTGTCAACAATGGCTCAATGAAGGACATTTGCATTACAGACCTACTTATCTACCCACTGTCAGTCAGAAGGGTAGAGAAGGCCCCAGCTGCCCTGCGCGCTGGCGACCCGGGTTCAGTTCCCGGTTCCCCGTGGTCCTTTCCAGATCCCGCCCCCACTCTATCGCCCATTCACTTACTGTCACTCTCCACTGTTACCATCAATAAAGGCATAAAATGCCCAAAAAATATACTTATATATAATATACTTATATTTAATACTTATATATAATAATAACTTATATATAATAATGTTTGACAAGAAGGGCAGAGAAGCTCGCATGCAGGATTAAGGGCATATCAGGATGGCAGTCTAGCAACAGAACGTGATGATCTGGGCATAAGGGATGGGGTCATGGGGAGCATCGGGCTGTGGAGGAGGCTAAACGCAAGTAAATGCAGTTTACCTCTGAAATTTCAGAAATAGAGTTTATCCACCTCTTATTAGAGTTTGACCACCTCAAAAAACAAGAGTTTATCCACCTCTCAAAAGACTTTAATTAGCAATTGCAACTTTTAACATTCAAAGATCACACTGCATTTTCCACATTCACAATATGTACACTCATCAGCATGTTAGGAACCATTTAATACCACTGGTATTGTTATAAACATTGGACAATATACCTCCACCATCATCAAACATGCATGAATGCCTTTAAAAAATGTTTTTTTTTTTAAATCTGATACCGCATGGCACAGTCCATCTTACTGTCATTACAGAATTCATAGTTGACCCACCTCTTATTTTACCACAAAGAGGTTTACTTATGGGGTCTCGACTCCCTAGGCGGAAACCTGAGGCTAGTGTCATTTATATTATAACAAATCAGAGAAACAAAGAGGAATCTTGGAGAAGAAAATAATATAACAGGTTTGGTGGTAAGAGAGTCGCCCTTCAGGTTTCTGTGTAGACTTAATATGAACAAAGCTGTGGTTATTGTTATTCTCATTGTTACTGGTTATGATATTTAGCAGATGCTTTTGTTATGCAAGTTATGGTTATGTAAAGCGTTGCATAATTTGAACTAAGAGAAAACAAATATCATGTCTGTCTTGCTCTAATACATAATTATCTTCATAGAACACTTCAACAGAGTTCTGGTCTCTGCGGTTTATATGAGTTGTCTTTATGTGAGGCTTCTTTTCATACCATTTGCATAACCCCATAAGCTATGTGTTGCATCACTGTTGGGGTGTGTCAGGTTTTGACATGCATGGAAAGGTGTGTGCATTCTTGAGGCAAAGTACATTTCCATTCACTGACATGTGCAAGTCGGGGATGCTAATGTAAGAACACCTGCATTATGCTGGCTCTCTTCGTTTGGGCAGATTTATTGTTCCGTGTCCTCGACACATACTTGTGTCAAGATCTGCACATGACACATGACAGTCACACATGACTTCAGTTCAAAACTGTAGTGTGTATATGGAGTAGTAGCCTATATCATTTTTCAATGATTGTGTTTCAAAGCGGGTCACCTCGAACAGCATCACTCCTCCTCAAAAGCCTCACAATGGAGCTATTAGGTATGAGGCCTATGCAACCTATTGGCCAGTCCCTAATAAATGCACTTCAAATGTCAAAGCTGTAGTTTTCTGAATATCAAAGAATGATTTGCCATTCATATTTTGGACATGAACAAACAGCGTTACACAACTTAGTAGTCTTAGTAGTAACTTAGTAGGCTTCAGCACTTTACTGCAGACATGCAATATTTGTGTAGGCTACTGAGGCCTATATGTACCATAACTGCAATTTCTGCTTTAGTGTTATAGTAGGCCTAGTATAGCAGCAAGTATGCATGTCAATTGATTCTAGTAAAAACCAACCTGTTGTGGAGTCTTAAAACAGGCTAGATCAATTTTGTGTTACGGTTCACTGCTAAATGATCTATTGTAGATGGTATTGGTCAGAAAAATTACAACAGTGCCAAATAGTAGCCTACTGTATAAGCCTACTATTTTACACAGTCGTCATTTTTCTGTCTTACTCTAGATGGCGAAAAAACCCAACACTCCAGAGGGCATCTATCCGTGTGTGTGTTTGCAGTGATTGTGCTATTCTACTCAGTAGGCTATGCACAGTATATTGTGTACGTCCGAGGTTAACTAAAGGTAGGTTACAATGTTTTCATACTTACAATACATGGCTGATACTTGTGTCAAAATTAGCTTCAAAACTCATTGTGAGGGGGGAAGTGACGTTGAGTTACTAGCTACATAGGCTACATACCATTCGGGACAAGCTCTGAGTTTGCGCAACAGAATGTACATCGATGCGCATGGATGCGATAGGATTCAAGATTAGGTAGCCAAAAGGACAGTCTGCGTTGACAGTTAACCACGGATGAAACAGTGGGTTGCATGATTATTCTACACCGCGGACGGCAAGAGTTTATGATCTTCGGACAGAAAGACATTATTTAGCAACCTTTTCAGTATTCAGTAAGGGGTTATTGGTGAAAAACAGACTGAGAAGCTTTACTTGCCATCACTGGAATTCATAGAAGATTCGAAGAGGACTGAACAAAGACCCTTTCTGGAGTCCTGCGTTGTTGTAAGGTAATTGACATCTAATTGTGAACTGATCTCAACAAGTCTTCAACTACTAAACACCAGTGTGTAAGTGGGTTTACATTATTATGAAATACATATCTGCTACCCTTGGTAGCGTTCTTCTTTTATCACCAATTCAGATGCTTGGGGATTTGATATAAAGTGTTACGTTCTGCATTCATTCCACGATTCTACTAATGTTTCTATGTTGCATTTTCCCTTCCCCATCACACTGAAGTCATAAAAACAGGAGAGAACAAAGCACACAGTTGTCATGTTAGCAATAGCTGAAGATATGCATTTTCTATGCTGTTACGTTGCTTCCTCCGTGTGGTGCTTTTCAAGGTGATGAGACCTTATACGCAGTAAGCTATGTTTACAAGAGGAGGACTTTGAATAGTTCAATTTACGTCTTCTGTTTTAGTAAATTATCACCGGTTGTTAAAAACCATTTGGTTGACCGACATAGAAAACCAGCCAAAACAGTCGTGGCGCGCATCTTTCTAGAAACTCCTGCAGGTAACCTTCTTGCCTTTCGATTTCTAATGTCAGCCTATACTTTGTCTATCTTAACAGTTTTATAACACAACAACTCTAATCAGTGATGGAGCCGTTTATTTAAGGCTCTGTAATCTGATTTTGGTAAATAATATCTGTGTTGAGTGTCTTGAACGTTAAAGTTTATTACAGGGGAAAAAGTGATTAACCCTGTTAATCTAACCTAGACTACCTGTCAACATTTTGGCCCGCCCTCAGTACCTGTCAGTTTCTCGAATGTTCTCCACTCAACACTGACACATTGACATCAACTTCCGAACATCCGATTTTTCCTCAGATAATGACAATGGGAAACACTTTTTCGTGTCTCCAATTTAATTATTTTGTTGCACATGTTAAAGAGGATAGGCTCTCTGAAGTCTTGCTCACGTTGGCATTACAGCATCAGGCTGTAACAGGGGGAATGCACACTTAAGTTGGTGATACACGGGGAAACTTTTTGAGCAATGTTGGGTAATATTCCTCATTATTGTGTTTCTGGCGTGTGTCTGGAGAACTTGGATCATCATTAGGCAAATCGTCAGATCATCATAATCACATCATCAAAATTAATGGAACTGGTTAAGTGCTTGCCCAGCAACATTGCTCAAAAAGTTGCTCCATGTGTCATCACCTTTAGGGACTTGTAGTTGAACACAGAACAGACGACAGAACCTTTTATTGTACGGAACATCCAGATTTGGATGTATTGTTTTCAATGCATTCTCACGTACAGTCTTTTGTACGTAATGTCTGTGTGGGAACAATGTAACTCCAAAAATAGCCTACATGTTGATGGGGAAGTTGTACATTAGGCATTTTTCCGGCAGAAACAGTAAATATTAAGGCTGATTGGACCTGTTTCAGCAGTGGTCAGACTTCACAGTACTTGTTTGCAAGCCACCTGCAGTGTGTGACATTGGCCACCATCAGGATGTACGTGACAAAAAGAGGTCGGACAGGTGCTGGAGGTGCTGATGACTGCCATAGTGGTTGTGCCTGTCAAAGGTCAACTCTCTTTGGGCAAGAGTAGAAGCTTCCTTTGTGCCACTGTAGGTGTAAAAAAACCTCAAGTCCCATAGACTTTTTTTTTTAAAAATGTCGCCCTAAAATGATCCAGTTTTAATGAAAGTGGAGGTGGATACATGAGGATTTTCTTGTGTGGGACGTAAGCTGTTGAGATTTATAACTGTGGATAATTGATTTCAGACTACAAAGACTAGAAATAGCCTGTAGTCCCGCAGTGAACACTGTCTGTCCTTGGAGTGTTATCCATAGAAAGTGTTAATGGGCCCCACAATGAATTACCAAATCAAAGTAATTTTGTAGTCGTTGGATCCCTTTAGGCCTGTTTGTGTGTAGGCTCACTGTCGGGCCACATTAAAAATTCTGACCGTTAATGTTTGTGTTCTGATTGACCCAAATACTGTTAAGTGTTCCCTCTCAAACTGAATGGAAATGGTCAAAGGAAGAAAAGCAACAAGGGCATACAGTTTTGAAAGGGGAAAGCATACTCTAAACAAACAGGCCAACAAAGTACGGCCATATTGGGTCTTCTTCAGGGCATTAAACGGGGATTTACCTCTGCTCTGCTGTTCAATTGAATAAGGATGGCAGTGTTTGGTAAATCTTGTTACTTAATATAAGTGGATCATGGGTGGCATATATTTAGGCTATTAGATACATGCGTAGAAGCCTAGACAAATTGGCGTAAGCTTTATACTTTTTCACCCTTATCACTTGCTTTACTCAATTAGTTGCCTAGCAACCAGCAGGATGACATGCTCTTCTCCAGAAGTCAAGTTGACCTTGAATACGGCTTATGCGGTATAGGCTATAGCAGCTGCATGTATAGCTCGGTTGTACATTTTCGACACTGTTATTTGCATCCAATACAAGCTGTGCATGTATGCAACCATAAAGTGCACAATAGCAAAGGATTACGTTACTCATATTTCCTGATCTTTGTAATAATAGCCTTCAGAAGGTTACATTGATTGTAATGTAATCTCCCTGATATAATGTTGGTGCATTGCTTTCTGTGTTGTTGTTGGTGTGATGTATTCTGGGTAATTAACCAGTGGCGTGAGCGTGACACTTGTATCAGTCTTTTAAAGAAACCTGTAATAACATTATCTGCTTTTTGAGTTGGTCGGTCAGCACCCCCAGAGTCTCAGTCATCCTTGTCTCATGACTTTTTTTCTGGACATCTTTGTGTTTCTTGCCTCTTGGCCATTGGCAGTGGATTTTTTTCAGATGAGCTGTATAAAGCTGTCTAATTAAGTGAAATGCCCACTAACTCCCACAGGCACATTTGCAATGGGAAGTCTCATGAAATGTGCATTCAGGGACTTGACTGTCATTGAAGAAAACTGACCAGGCTCTCTTGAATTGTTACAGAGCTTTCAATCACATAGCGCTTCACTGTTTGGCCTCCAGTATGCTTTGCCAAAACTGTGCGTGTGTTAGTAGGTCCACTGAGCACTGACCTGGATAGCAATGTTTGTCTGTTATGGAGTAAGGGACTCCACAAAGCCAAGTCCCCAGCTAATCCTTATTACACTCGGGGGGGAAACGCAGGCTTTTAAATGGTGGTGGGATTCAGGGATGTCCATACTCTCAGTTTATGATGGTGTTTGACCTTTGCTCCATAGATCTGTATGATTTATTGACCTTCAGATGTGCTCCGTCCTCACTTGTTCATTTGCTCAGTGAACAGATCGAGATTTGGAATAGCATTTGTGTCCCACCACCCCCTCCCCTTCCTCCACCCACCCACACAGAACTGACACATACATCTCCAGTTATATGGCATTTATTCTTTTGACGGTTTATTATATTTTGAATTATAAACTGGGAATGGAGACAGGCTATAATGTTACCAAACAGCTGATCTCGAGAACCGATTGAATGCTACCCACAAAAGAAAACCACCTACATCACCCACAGCAAAAAAGAAAAATGATAATAATATAGTAATTACAGTTTTATTTGTAGGCTATTTTGAGCATTTTATTTGAAATAGGGTGTGATGAAAAAAACAGGTCAAAGGTACAACATTTTAACGCTGCAACGCTTTTAAAGACATTTCTCTCACAATTAGGACAGAAAAGGAAAGAGTGTGTGGACCAATTTTGGACTGTTTCATAGGCCTATTTTAGAGCAAAATTGACATATAGGCCTAGTCATTGTATATGATATGCATAATGCATGTTGAGGGCAATTAAATTGTTAAGAACAATTGAAATATGTTTATCACTTCAAACATGCAGTTGAACATTGTGTCTTTCTGACTTCCCTTGGGATTTAAAAATCGTAGCCACAGGCCATACTGTAGGTCTTTTTGTGAATATGTTTTCAATTTCATTTTCACATCATTTCTATTTGTTGAGTTCAGCAACCACATCGACCTCAAGTTATACTGCGAAGTGTGAGTTCTTTTTTTGTTTGACAGCTTTACAAGAACTGGAACCTTCTAGAGGGGACAAACCATAGACTGTGGCCTGGCCTCTCGTTCATCCTAGCCTAGTTCTGACCTGAGAAGCTCATGTCACTCATACCCCTTTACCAACAAAGCAATTCTAGTGATGGTTTGGGGTCAGTGCCAAAATTTTGAACCAGTTCTTTAGTTTTCCACACAAATATAGCCGGCTCTGGGTCAGGAAAACAGGTTCCAGCTCAGCACCAACTTTGCACTGGTCTAGGAATAAGAACCAATTACGTCAGGTGCTGGGAAGCTCGATTATCATGATATTGTGTCTAAAAGAAAAATCTGCCATCATTTTTTTTAAAAACACTGATCAGCTGTGGAGATGGAAGGAAAACCAAAACAACAGTCGTCTGTGGAAGAAACAAAATGTCTCCTTGTTTTGTGGTTCTCTACAGACATACAGAATCAATTGTATGGAGCAGTGCAGACAAAAACAGTTTTTGACAACCTACAGTACAGCATGAGATGTTTGTGACTGATTATGACAACAGTGTAAAGCAGCTGATAAACAAAATTACAACAAGATAACAGGAAGCAAGAAATGCTATGTAGTCCATCATTGGTGTTAGCTGCTTGCAAGTTTTGTGTGTTTTTTTTTTTTTAAGTGGGCATACAGAACCAACACCAAACTGGCACAACCACTGACTCCAAGCCAGCAGCAGACCTGCGTTGGTGGAAAAGGGATTACCAGTGATGAGGAAGACCACATTTAGGTTGATTTAGGACTCTCCTCGTCTGTTGTAAACACCTCCACTTCAATAGAACGTGCCATGAGTAACCGTGATTAGAGTCAAGGAGAAACTGTGGTCGTTCCTATGCTTTTTCATCTCTCCTCTAGCGTCCCCCACCCTCCCCCCTCCCCCTTTTCTCTCTCTCTCTCTCTCCCACTGGCCGCTCCATACTTCGTATTCGTCACTCTTTCCCCTCGTATATCGCGAGCTGACAGTGAGCAGTTAGGACAGCTGTGCAAAAGGAGCAAACGGGCGCCTCACCACTCTGCTCTCACATCTGCTGATTGCTCAGGCGGCGAGAGCTGTCACAGTTTGGGAACGAGAAAGAGAAAGCGGGAGGGGGCAACGCCTGAGACTGATGGAGAGAGAGAGAGAGAGAGAGAGATAAAGGCAGAGGACGACAATCAAAAGAAAAAAATGATGAGTGACAAAAGAGATGCTGAGCCAATGAGGGAGAGAGAGAGAGAGAGAGAGAGAGATAGAGAGAGAGAGAGAGAGAGAGAGAGAGAGAGAGAGGCTGAGATAAGAATTCTAATGCGATTGAGCGGTATAGGTGAGAACAGTGAGGGTCAGGTATGTTTAGAATGCGAGATGAACCACTGCGTCTGTGACAGATGATGACACCCAGCCCCAGATACCACAGGGAAATCTCATGAGAAGACATGGTTTCCTCCAGTCCTTGTCCTCCCTCAGGGTAACCAGTGCTGGCGTTTGTAGGGTGGCGAGATACCATGGCATCTCATGATGCCTGCCAAGGGGTGGTATGAGGGCCATCCAAACATCTCTCTTAAAGGCCAGTGCCAATATAAATAGCAAACAAACATGATACGACCAGCCTCTGATTGGAACTAGTCACTCAGCATGGTGTTATTTTTACCCCTTTTTTTGTTTGTTTGGCGGTGTCATTGGTTACAGCACAGAAGAGTGTATCGGTTTTGATGTTTAGGGACTGTCGGCTGGAGTTATTGCTGGCCAGAAGCCTCGTTCAGACAGGAAGAGGCTAGCTGTGATGTAACAATAACAGTCAAAATAACAACAAGCGACATGAAATGTTGTGTAACAAAGTTGTACTAAACAGGAAGTGATGGGTGATAATGACTGAATTGCCGTATGTATGAATGGCAGAATAGTTGCCATTCTCGTATTGAACATAGGATAAAGATTTCTGGTGCATTATGTAAAAGCCTTACCCAGTTGGTTATGTGGGCCACTAGCTTTGCTAATGGGTACAGTTATTGAGCCTGGTGGGAGACTGATATGAAAGAATATGAAAGAACAATTATTCCTTCCGTTTCTGCTTGTTACATATAATGTAGATTAACGATAACATTACTGGATATCTGCTCTTATCCGGTATATTTATTTGTCATCACAGAGAGAGAACTCTCAAAAGAGAGTTTGTGTCGCAAAAGATTTGCCTGGGGGATAAAGTATTTCCTCTTGATGATGAATAACAGTACTTGTAATCTTTTCATCGATAAGTGAGCAACACTTTGTGGTTGATCGTCAGATGATCTGTCTCTTAGGCATCAGTAGATCGACTGAGGAATAAGCTGAGGATTTGTGAGTCATCTGATGATGATTATGGCTATATGACAGGACTCTTCATCTGTTCCTTTTAAGGCTCGATTTGGAATTATTGCTCCATTACAGACCCAAGTCACAAGGCCAGAGCAGGAAATCAATCTCTCTCTCTCTCTCTCGCTCTCTCTTTCTCTCTCTCACTCTCTCTCCCTCCCTCCATCCCTCCCTCTCTCTCACTCACTCTTTGCCAACTTCTGCGCATTCTTTCACTCTACTTGTCAAGGTCTTTATCAGAGAGCTCCCTCCCCATCCACTCTCTCCCCCCCCCCTTTTTCTTTATCATTCATCACACTCTTTCTTCATCCCTCTTTCTCTCTGTCCTCCCTTTCTCTCCATTCCCTCAGGACACGCGTCCCGTCCGCGATCCTGCCGACCCCGCCACACGTCCTGGTCCTGCCATGTTCCGTGGGGGATTGTGTTGTTGTCACGGCCAGGAAATGAAAGACAGTAGCGTTAGCACTAAGCTCAGGTGGCGTGTGTGTGGCTCTCCCTCCCCGGCGCAGAGGGAAGATTTACTGTCCTGTCCTGCACCGCTCTGTGCTGTAGCCTGTAGGGCCTTTTCGCATCTCTGAGCGCAGCTAAACAACTGCCAGCACGACTTGTATGGACACATCGCTGAGCCCCAAAGAAGCTATCAGATGACACTTATAAAGATAAAGGCTGTTCAGTTTCATTGCAAAGCAAAGCAACACCACCTCCGGTCTTTATAGGTGAGGCTTGAGAGTTCTGAGGAAACTCCTGCAGACCTT
>NC_085012.1:8406975-8439475 GCF_963854185.1 Sardina pilchardus
CTTTGTTTGTCTCTTTGCAAACTTTTTCAAATGAGTTTCTCTTACAGTACATATGCGTGTGTCTCTGCCTTCTCTACACAGATACAGAAAACAAGCCCTGAAATGGCATCCAGATAAGAACCCCGACAACAAAGACGAGGCGGATCGGAGGTTTAAAGAGCTCTCAGAGGCCTATGAAGTCCTGTCAGACGGTAACTGCTCTCTCTCTCTCTCTCTCTCTCTCTCTCTCTCTCTCTCTCTCTGTCCCTTCCTCTGTCTCTCTTGAGTGCTGACCCCCTCTGCTCTCTCTCTCTCTTTCTGTTCCCTTCTCTGTCTCTCTCTCTTTCTTTCTTTCTCTTGTGTGTGTTCCCGCCCCTATTCCCTTCTCTCTCTTTCCACTGTAGCTACTTGATGTAACTCAAATCTTAAGCCGCGGCACTCTGCCTGCATCTCTGCCCAACGTGCTGATCTGCAGGTTTAAATAGCACATGGCCTCAGTGGCAGTGTGTGTGTGTGTGTGTATGACTGCTGACCTGTCATTCAGAGCAGCGCTACCATTCAGCGGCATTGTGAGCAGCGTTCAAAGGGATTTCTCAAGAAAAGGGTAGTAATTCATAGCGGGGCTCCACAATGTCACCACGACCTCTTTAGAGACATAAAACTATTCAAACAGAAGCATACCTCTGTGTTCATGACCCACCAGTTGAAAACCAACTGCCGTGGAGCATATTTTGTCAAGGTCACGTCTTGCACTTTGTTTATGAGGCCTTGTTTGTGTCTTCATTATGTCGTGTTTATAGCCCATGGCTGTTGGCTGTGAGGATTTCTGCTTGTTTGTGTGTGTGTGTGTGTGTGTGTGTGTGTGTGTGTGTGTGTGTTTGTGTGGATGCGTGCGGTTGTAAAACTATCCCATTGGGCCCTTCAGTGTGATGGATGGGGCTTGTTTGGCCAGTGCTGGTGGCTTCCCCGGCTGCCTGTTACGGTTCCATCAGCTGCTGTTGCTACTACTACCGGTGCTGCTGCTGGGGGTGATGGTGGCTGGGGTGGGGGTGGGGGTGGGGGTGGCGGTGGCGGGCTAGGCCAGTCACTCCCCCAGCCCCTGCAGTTCTCAGAAAGAACTTGGCCCTCCACTAGGGCCTGGCCGTACGGAGAAAAGTCCTCTCACTGCTGGCCAAAATACTGCCACACCTGTGAATACCCTGCAGTTTATAAATAAGATATAAATAAATATATTTGTCAGTTCCCCAAGCACTTTTAGTGCCAAACTTTTTCTTTCTTTTTTTTTTGGTCAAGGTCCTTTGCTTTTATTGATCTGCAGTTGTCTGTCTCTCTGATACTCTCTACAAACTTTGTGCCATTTCCAAAATTCCCTGTCAGTCCCACCCTCAGTCAAGCCCTAACGTCCCTTAATTCTGCCATTCCCATACGAGCCCAAGTTAACCGCGTGTCCCAGTCCTCAGAAGCACTCTCTGACTTTCCATCACTCCGCTCCCAATCCGAAACGTTGTGCCCTAGGGGTGACTGTGGCCTTTGACAGATGGAGTTCAATGACAGAGTCAGTAATTACAGCGTGGGGGTATGGACCGCTGTGGCCTCTGTAGCAGTCGGAGAGGCATGCGGTTTACTCCATTTACTTACTCCGCAGCTTGTATGCCGCCACCACTCTCTAATCTGCTGTTATGGCCCGGGGAATAGTAGGCAGCTCATTTCATTAGCAGTACATTTTTTACAGAGAGAAGAGGAGGAGGGAGAGAGAAAGAAAGAGAGGGAGAGAGAAATAGAGAGAGAGAAAGAAAGAGAGGGAGAGAGAGAGAGGTGGGTGGGCAAGAGAGACAGAAATGAGAGGAAGATGGGGAGAGAGAGAAGGAGAGAGAGAGAGAAGAAAAAGAGAGAGAGAGACAGAGGAGAGAGCGTGAGAGAATCCTTTGTTGGTCTTGTCGACACTTTGCAGGAATGCATGTGAGTGGGCCTGAGGCCCAAGCAAATGCAGTCGGCCCTCACACACACACACACACACTCACACACACACACACACACACACACACACAAACACAGAGCCGAAGCAAAGGCCCTCATGACCGATAATATTTGCCTCCCTTGTGTGCGCACCCAGCAACAGCCTCAAACAGCACGCCTTTTTTTTTTAACAATCCCGACAGCCCTGGGTCTGTAAAAGCGTCTTTTGTGTTTTGTGTCTCATTTTCGAAAAGAGAGAACAGGCTTGTAAAAATGAGGCGCTCCATGTGACTGCCAAAGCTGAAAACAATGTAGTCGAGGTCGAGGTGGGTCAGGAAAGGTCAGCAGTCTGGAAACAGACTAGCCAGTCCAGCCCCCGAGGGCAGTATAGTGTTAGCGTCGGGGTAAGTGTTAGCGTTGCTGGAAGTCTTGGCCTATTTTCATCTCTAAATCCTGTGCTTCGCTTTCTGTGTTACAGAGTACAGACCCACATTTCAGAAGGCCCAGTGTGTTGCAATTATCAGCCAAGACGGTAATGTGATTATGAGCCACAGGAGTAGCAGAGCTTAATTTGACGAGCACAATGGCGTTATTCAGTGAAGCAGTGCTGTGCGTTGACGTGAGGTGCTTGGAGAGGCGCCGCAGGAATGGTTCACTGCAGACAGTAACTGCGAGCCTTTCCTAAACAAACTCGCCATAAAAAATGAATGGTTGATTTCCCAGTGCCCCGGTAGTCTTGGAAGCCTAAGTGCGGCTGGTTGTAATATTTACAAACTGAATTTTAATGAACTTCTCACAAATGGGCTAACGGAGTAAACGTGTAACGGCGGTCGGTGTTGATGAAACGCAGCCTCGCCGGCTGGCAGAGAGAGGCCATGAACACGAGTGATGGCGTGTTGGCTGAGCTTTGAGCACAGCGCCGCCCGTGTGTTGGGCCGCGAGCGAGGCAGGTGCTCGCGCACGGTTTGCGGTTGCGGTTCACTGTGTTCTACGCCGAGTTGCTGCCCGCATTGTTTTGGGCACAGAGTGCCTCAGGTTATGGCGTGAATCAGGTCAGACACATTTGGGTCACAACCTGACCGTGTCCTGATTATAGAACAGTCAGGGGTCCGTGTGTTGTGCCGGCGTCTGGTTAGACTCACCCTGTCCCGGTTGCTGTGTGGCTCTGCCGCGGTTTCCAAAGCAAACTTGAAGGGCTCGCATAAGGCGCTGAGTAACTCTAATGTCTTGAGTGAATCAAATGGATGCTTCGGAGGCGTCTGTGCTTTCTTGTGTCCCTGAAAGAGTTCACATCCTTGGTACATCTACATCTACACTGTGCTGAGTGAAGGTACCACCTTTGTGTGTTACAATGAACCCTACTGGGCTTAAATTAGGTCATGTTTTTCTCTTAATCAGACTTGCAGTTATATTGATAATCCCAAAGGGACATCAACTCAATCTTTAGGTTCTTTTTGAGTGAATAGTTGGGCTCATCAGTCAAATTGGGCCATAAGGCCGTAATTTACACCTTCTCTGTTCACTGCATTGTGAGAGTTTCTGCTCCGTGCCCTTGGGCCAGGCCTAAGGTCCCTTTGTGTCATTGAGAGATTAAACGTCATCGCCTTAATGCCAGCGTCTGCTCTTTCCCACCAGAGAACAAGAGGAACCAGTATGATCGGTACGGCAAAGACGGCCTCACTCGAGGAGGAGGAGGAGGAGGTGGTGGAGGTAAGACTGTTTGCTTCAACATTCTTGCTGTACTGTTTATGAGTACAATCAGTAGTTTATAGCCATGTGCTGAACCACTTCTCCCTGTATAGAGGAAGGAAGTTTGTCTAATTGAGTGTACACAGGAAGTGACACAACTGTTCTTTTAGTCATACACACAGGAAATGTTTTGTTGATGAAAGTGCCCCCTGGCTGATTTTCAACAAGAACATAATAAGCCACGCTTGATCAGGAAGTGCATCACTCAAAATGGATGGCTGACTCTCATCGCAATACTGAGTTTCAGACATACTGTCGTCCTTTAACATCTTTGAGCCTCATAAATCCTAGTGGAACAGCCTTCCGTTTTGTGGTGGAGTGATTGAGGAACAGTTGATCTGTGTTTAGCTGCAGGCTAGGTCTTTCACAGGTAATTTATCGGATGGCGTGACAGTCCTATCTTCTCAAGGGTTCCAGGTTGGGGCTAACCTGGCTTCTCTCCACTCCTCTCCTCTCCTCTCCTCTCCTCTCCTCTCCTGTCCTCTCTTTTAGGAGGAAACTATGATGACCACTTCGGCGGATTCACATTCCGGAACCCTGACGATGTCTTCAGGGAATTTTTCGGCGGACGGGATCCTTTCGCTGACTTCTTTGGTAAACACTCTTATAATGTATTATTTCTCTGGGTTTTGTAGCGCAACAGACAGAGAGAGGGGCGCGGATGGAGAGAGAGGAGGTGGTAGGTGACCAGAACCAGGAAGAAACCTGTGTGTGTGTGTGTGTGTGTGTGTGTGTGTGTGTATGAGAGAGTGTGTGTGAGAGAGAGAGGAGGCGGTGGTGGGTGACCATAATCAGGAAGAAACCATGAGCTCATCTAGCGTATGTTTGATCAGACTGTTCTCTTCGTTGTTGACATTTTGGACAGTTAATGGCGTGTGTGTTTATGTGTGTGTGCATGTGTGTATTCTTGTATGTGTGTGTGTGTGTGTGTGTGTGTGTGTGTGTCTCCAAAGGCAGGTCCTCTGTTTTAGCTACACTGAGATGTGGTCATCTGCACACATTTAATCACCTGAACAGATAACACAACGCTGTTTTACTAGGCGTGTGGAGCCGTTGTAAAACAGGGGTCCAAGGTATGGCTTCATCATCAGGTAGTCTTTACTACTGCTCAATAAAATACCGTGAGATCACCAGATTTTTAAAAAATAAGGCTCAGTGAAAGGAAAAAATGAGCCCCTCTTCCTTTCTCTTACTCAGCTTTACGCCCCAGCCTGCTGGGCTTTGTCATGAGCAGTAGTCTTACCGTTTGAACCGTTTGTTTCGCTCTGGGGCTGAGAAGAGACTTATCGCCTCAAGCTCAACCACAGAAAAGACCCCTGGAGAGACGCACAGAAGCTGCAGGTGGGGGAAGAAAAAGATGGCCGCCGTTCACCCCCCTCACTGGCCTGTGGTTTATCATGATGTATCCATGGGAACGCGCGGTGGCCAGTTCACACAGCTGGCCACAGCTTGAGATAAACAGCCTCTGAGTGCCACACGCAGCCAGATAGGCCGCAGTGCTGCCACTCTCTAATTCTGTCTAATTACAAGGGCTGGTGTGTGTGTGTGTGTGTGTGTGTGTGTGTGTGTGTGTGTGCGTCTGTGTGTGCGCCTGTGTTCGCGTCTGTGTGTGCGTGTCTGTGTGTCTGTGCACGCGTCTGTGTGTGCATCTGTGTGTGTGTCTGTGTGTACTGCTCATATTCATGGGCAGTCTTTTCAAGCTTATTTTGTATTCTTGTAGTCTCAGAAAATTGCTTGGTTCGTGTGTTTGCATTTGTGTGTGTGTGTTTTGAGGGAAGACTTTGCCCTTTGATCCAGTGCCGCCGTCTCATATTGTGTTTCGGGAGCGCTGGCCAGCACATTTTCTCCAAATATAATATTGTGTGTGTGTGTGTGTGTGTGTGTGTGTGTGTGTGTGTGTGTGTGTGTGTGTGTGTGTGTGTGTGTGTGTGTGTGTGTGTGTGTGTGTGTGTGTGTGTGAGAGAGAGAGAGAGTGTATGTTTTAGGGGGATGGGGTAATGCTGCGCAGATTGTGTTTGATATCAACAGTGTGTTTACAGAGAGAGAGAAATATATACCTGACAGAAAGCAGAGCAGAGAGAGGGAGAGAAAGAGAGAGAGAGAGCAAAAGAGAGAGAGAGACCGAGACAGAGACAGAGAGAGAGCCTTCATGTGAGATCTGCCTTGAGTGCCGGTGCATTCACGTGTGATAATGTGTGTTCGAGCAGAGGGTTAGCAGAGCTGGTTTTGAGTGTGTGGGTCTGAGACAGAAAGAGACGGTTTGTGTTTATGGGCAAGAGGAAGGGTGCAGAGTGAGAGAGTGCACATGAGGGTCCAAACCACCCAAATGGAAGATTCACAATTAGCATGTCCAGGTGTGTTTTATACACTGCTCAAAAAAATGAAGGGGAAAAAAAATGAAGGGTATACTTAAAGTTTTTCACAATTGCTAAAATATATATATTTTTTAACTCTTCCACCCTTTTCTCCTTTCTCAAATTACATTCACAGAACGTCTGACAGTTCTTGCAAAATCAAACCATCGCCACAGCAGTTTCACCTGTCCTAAAAAACAAACAATGTCAGAGTTGTGACCCAATGTGCAGCGATTGAAAGTTTTTTTTGAGCAGTGTATATACAGTTTGTCTGCTGGTGAGCACGTGCATGTATGTGTGATCAAGAGACCAGACGGTATGGGAAGAGACCGTGACTGATGTTGTTCTGTTTTAAGTACCCACATGCATCTCTGTGTGTGTGTATGCGGCACATGTGTTGGAGCATGTGTTTGTGGTCGTGCCTTTCGGACGGAGGCCAGGAGGGCTAACGGCAGCATGGCATCCATGTTGCTCCCACTCAGCTCTAAATAAGGCCTGGACACCGAGCCAGCCGGCAGGCGGGCGGGAGGGCGGGCGGGCTGGACGGCTGGCCGATAGCAGGGTCTGCCTCACGGGCCAGGAATGCTAACTGAAATAGCTTCCGTATAAAACAAGAGGGGGAGGGGCAGGGGCATTAACTGACTCTCTCTGTGTGTGTGTGTGTGTGTGTGTGTGTGTGTGTGTGTGTGTGTGTGTGTGTGTGTGTGTGTGTGTGTGTGTGTGTGTGTGTGTGTGTGTGTGTGTGTGTGTGTGTGTGTGTGTGTGTGTGCCGTGCTGGAAGTGTGAATAAGATGACTTATGATTTGTGTTCATGAACTGTTTTTCCATGTGCTGGGAATATGGTGTCTGTGCTCGTGGATCTGCCAGAGTGGCCGTTCAGCGCGCAGCAGTGGGACTGGTTACGTTACGTGTGTATACATCGGCTTATAAACTTTACTGACATTCTCAAGTGTGTGATGCCTATAGGTTGGGTACTCCAAAGTGTTACCACGGGAACTGGGTCATACATGTTGAATCTTAAATCAGTTTAATACCAGTACAGTGTATATAACATGATGTACGATGTGCTTCACAATCGCAAGTTACATACAAATCTTTTCTAAGATCCTATTGTGTTACACAACCAACAGTTAATCAGCAACATTAGCCATCAAGCTTCTAATCTAGCCAGTTTGAATTTCTCTTTTGGTCACCTCTTAACTCAAGGAATGCATTCAATTCAATTAAGAACGGCTGACACTTAATTTGGTTTCGATCACTCTCAGTGTGGCTAATTTCCCTGATCGAATTCCCGATCCCGTCTCGCTGCCGAAACCCCGCTGACATTTAGACTCTCTTGGCACCCTCCACCCCTCTCGGTGTACGCCGTGCCCATTGTGTGTGTGTGCCACATTTAGCCAGGCGGGCACCGCAGGTAAGGGGAGAGGCCGGTAGTCGCTTCCCCTGGTTAGTGAGTGGGTGGTGCTGGGACGCTGGCCTGGCTCAGGAGGGATCCCTGGATGGGAACCCTACACCCGGTGAGGTGTGTTTGTGTGTGTGTGTGTGTGTGTGGCGGGGGGGGGGGGGGGGGGGGGGGGGGGATGGGTGTGGGGAGTGAGTGCCAGATCAGGGGGGAGGTGGACGTGGCCCGAATCACAATCCGGTCTCCTGGAAAGATGCGTCATGCGTCAGGAAATGTTGGAGGTCCTCAGTTTGTCCTTGTGTATGTGTGTGTGTGTGTGTGTGTGGTTGTGTGTGTGGTTGTGGGGTGTGTGTGTAAGTGTGTTTGTGTTGGGCGAGCATGAGAGCGAAAGAGACAGAGACAAAGAAAAAGAGAGACCCAAGGAGAGTGAAGGATGTTGAATTTTTTATACTTTCATTGTGTGTGTGTGTGTGTGTGTGTGTGTGTGTGTGTGTGTGTGTGTGTGTGTGTGTGTGTGTGTGTTTGTGTGTGTGTTTGTGTGTGTGTGTGTGTGTGTTAGGGCCATGGCTCCTTGACTATAGTTCTCTTTGTCCTTTTTTGGTGTGTGACTTTGTTATTATTATTATTGTGTGCGTGCGTGTGTGTGTGCGTGTGTGGGGTTCATGACCTTGTAGCCTCTCCCCCGGCGTGTGTGTGCGTGCGTGTGTGCGTGTGCGTGTGTGTGTGTGTGTGTGTGTGTGTGTGTGCGTGTGTGTGTGTGTGCGTGCGTGTGTGTGTGTGTGTGGGGTTCATGACCTTGTAGCCTCTCCCCCGGCGTGTGTGAGTGTTGGACAGCTGTGCTCTCTGCTGGGCTCTCTCTCTGCCCCGTACCCTCACATGTGTTAAAAATGTGCTCTCACCTGAGTGTGTGTGCACACGGCTCCTCTCACCCGTGTGTGTGTGTGTGTGTGTGTGTGCGCGCGCGCATGCTTGCATGTTCGTATCTGTGTCTGTGTGTGTTAAAAACCCCGTTTTTGAATCCACTCCAGCTTTGACCCACATAGCAGTAATAAAACGCCCTCCCCTGGGCTTTGCAGCAAGAACAAGCCAGTTGCAGTCTGAGAGGAGGGAAAAGCGTCAGGAATGTTCTGGAAAAAAAAAAGAAAAATGGAGGAATTAAGCTGCTAGGATGTGAGAGTGATGTCCAAAGGCCCTTCTGTCTCCCCTCCCCCTCATCTCCTCACAGCTGAGCGGGGAGCGTGAGGGCTGCTCGTGTCGGGTTTGAAGCTGTGTAATTACGGCGCGAGGATGATGTGGGGAAAGCCTGTTTTCTGGCAGAGATAGCTCGGCAGAAATCGTGTAACTCCTTAACCTGATCTGATTCAGGGGAGCTGTGTAGACGGCCAGAGGGAGCATCCAAAACAAAGTCTTAACTGTTCTCTTTCCCTCCCTCTCATTTCTCTCTGTTACTCCCTCTCTTCCTCTCTCTCTCTCTCTCTGTTCCCTCGCTTCCTTCTCTCCGGCAGCTGATGACCCGTTTGATGACTTCTTCGGCGGCGGGCGGCGCCACAGGGGGGTGAGCCGGAGTCGGACAGCGGGACCCTTCTTCGGCGGATTCGGGGGCTTCCCCGGGTTTGGGGCGGGCTTCTCAGGATTTGATTCTGGTATGTCTGTGGTCACGCAGATCTTTGCAAGGGCACTGCAAAAGGGCTGTTACAGAGTCAGAGACAGAGAGAATAGGAGAAGAATGAAAGCTGGTGGTATCTGTTAGTCTGGCTATCACCATACTAAGCTCACACTTTTAAGATTGTTAAAGATTGAACGTTAGTCTGGGGAGTCTGCGCTTTATTTGTACTGCACAAGAGGTGTGATCAATGGGCATTGTTCAATTGACTCTGTACGCATTTGGATAGTCCTTCAACCAATCAGACCAACATTCTGGGTGCGCCTTTTTGGATAAGTTTGTGATTGGACCCAGCAAACGTGGACAGGAAGCAGGAGAGATAGATGTTCAGGTATCCAGCCTGAGATGCAGGGCGAAATCCAAATCGCCAGCAGATCAGGCTGGGTTTACCCAGCCTACATCAGGTATCTGTGTGAATGTGTGTGTTCATTCGTCTGCTTCCCTCCACAGGGTTCACCTCCTTCGGTCAGATGGGTGGTGGGGGCTTCGCCTCGTTCTCCTCGTCATCAATCGGGGGAAGCGGTGGAGGGGGCAACTTCCGCTCGGTATCCACCTCCACCAAGTTCCTCAACGGCAAGAAGATCACCACCAAACGGTACAGCCGAACAGCCATCATGGAATGATCGTATACCACTGAAGCCCCCTGATTCTAGTGTCCTCTCTAGACACATGTTCAACCTGTCCACTTAACACAGGTGGTCTCACCAATGAGCAGCTCTACCTGGTTGAAGAGTTGTGCTAACTAGAATCAGCTGGCTTAAGTGAATGGTTGGCACCGATATGTGGTAGAACTTTTACTTTCTGAAGCTGAACTTTTCCACCTCTGCAGAGGTATATATTCTGTTAGCATAGCACCGAAAGACCCATTAGCATCCTTGCTAAGAGCTAGGTTCTTCAGAGAATATGACACCAAGAGCAAGGTTCTTTCAAGACCACAACAAACCATAGCTCCAGTCTAGACTAGAGTCTAGAGAATGTCTAGAGAATAAAGTATATTCCTTCCCACTGTTGACTGTAAACACCATCTGAAACCACGGGCTCAAAATGCAATCAGAGTATGGTATGTCTCGGACCACACTTGACCTTAGTATCCGATAATCACCGCAACCCTCCTCAAAAAATGTATGTCCTTTCTATATTGGTGTCAACAACTGGCAAGGACATTGCTTTCAATCAGCAGCCACGTAATAGTCTATTCATGTGGGCTAGTACATGTTTTATGAGTGTGTTGAAGGGGACACTCTCCATCCCCTTGCTTAGCCAGAAGCGTTTCAGTTACTCTGGCGTTTCAGTGACTCATCCGAGTATTTTTAACACTGAATTGCACAATCGTTTTGAGGCGGGTAGAGGTTTCAAGGGGTGGTTTAGCTCAAGTGTGGGGACTTCACTAGAAATTCAGTCTTCAGTCTTCAATGTCAGAGTCTTCAGTCAGTGATTAGGCTGTTGAGGACATTAGAGCACTAACTGTTTATGGGAACTCTGCATACAAATCAATGTCTCTGTCTTTAAGTGTGCCGAAGAGACACTCTGTCTTCTCTGCTTCCAAACTAACACAAACATTGAGTGTGCCCTCTTGAGAAATGGTTGCACTCTAACGTAAGAATTAATTCTTTGGCATCTGTGTATCTATCGCCTTGAAGGACCTATTTGGAAACTGCTGCTGACGAGTTCTTGGTCTTTTGGCTTCACAGCAGAATATTGCTGACTATTTCTCAATGGGACAATTCCTGGCTAAATAAAGGTTAAATAAAATAAAAAAATAAATTTGCAAAAGCAAATATCAAAAACAGTTGAGTTTATCAACACTTTTGTATGTACTTTTCTTTAGGGATAGTAGGGCGGTGGTAGCGTAGTGGTTAAGGAGCTGGGCTAGCTAGTTGTGGGTTGAATTCCCGGCTATCACCGTTGTGCCTTTGAGCAAGGCACTTAACCCCAAGTTGCTTTGGGAACAATAGCCCTTGTATTATAATGTCATATGTAAGTCAACCAATAAATGTAATGTAAATATAACAATAGAGTGAACCTGAAGAAGCAATTGCAAAACGCGTTGTTCTCTAAATAAAATTAGTTTTTAGATTTAGATTTGACACTAACGTGTCTAACTAACGTCACTAACGACTGCACATCACCAGCATCACCTGACATCTAGAAGGCTGTGCATGGGAGCCGTACCCTTTATAACAATAGAGGGGTTTATTATTATGGGATGTCTTCTCTCCGTCAGGATCGTGGAGAACGGGCAGGAGCGTGTGGAGGTGGAGGAAGACGGCCAGCTCAAGTCACTCACCGTCAACGGTAAGGAGCAGATGCTCAGGCTGGATAGCAAGTGAGAGGCGGGTGCATGGGGGCAACGCCGACACCCCACCACCACCACCACTCACCCAAACACCAACCCAACTCCACCCCTGACCTCGGCCCCACACACCGGGCTGACCAGCAAACTGAACCGATAACTGCACAAAACACACTCACACACATGCACACACACACCCACATACACACAGCAACACATAAATATATTGCACAGGTAGCTGTGCTGGTTCTCTTAGACCATTCCTCCTGTTGTACCTTCAGCCTGTCTTTACCTCTCAACCTCTCCTACACTTCTTCCCTCTCTCTCTCTCTCTCTCTCTCTCTCTCTTTCTCTCTCTCTCTCTCTCTCTCCATAACTCTTTTTTAACTCTATCTTGCTGATATGCATACAGTAGACCAGTGCAGTTTGTTTCCCTTTGTGAACTGGACCTGAGTTTTTCGCCGGAGATGCTAATGTGATCATCGCCACGGGAGACCAGCTGAATGGGTGAAAATGAAATAGTAGCTTTTGTTGTTGTTGTTGTTGTTGTTCTAGTTACTCCAATTATTGTTTTTTTAATGACTATTAGCGTTTTTTGGACCATTGGGACTGGGACCATTGTCTGTTTAGGACCACAGGACTGCTTTCTTAAACCCCCTTTTGGTTTTGTATTTTATTTCCTTTTTTAAAAGTGTGTATTTCTCCTCCCGCACCACACACTTCTGCTGTGTTACAGCTCATTCCCTTCTCTCTATCAAAGAGCACATTGCCTTTTCCCATAAGAGTCTGAAGCACAAGCTATGCATCTTGAATGAGCCTTTTTGTTGCTTTGCTTTTCCATCTGGGATCATTTTTAATCCTGTTTAATTTAGACGTCTTAACCCCTCGTTTTTGCCCCTAATATTTAAACCTGACCTCAACCTCCTAACTGGTGTTAGCAACTTTCCATTTGTACTGTACATGCTATTAGGTTGTTAATACATTAATAGTGTTAATATGCATTATTGTTCTATTTTAGTTTGCCTTTTTTTCTGTTTTTGTATGTTTTGAATGCAAGAGTGTTTTTTCATTTCTGCATGATTGCCAGTGACATGGCTTTTCATGTTGTTTTTTCATTGTAAGTACTGCATAACCTCAAACCAAGAACTGAGAGAGTATTAGAGACCTATTTAAATGTATTATAAACAAATGCATTATAAGGGGGATTTATGTACTTTGTAAAGAAAACCCAACGTACGAAAAGAGAAGAGGATTTTCACAGTGGATTAATAAATCTCAGTTTCACCCCTCTGAGGGTTGTTGCACTCACGCTGTCTGTGTGGTGATTGTGTCAAACCTGGTTATGTCACTTTTGAACATGCTTGAATAATGTGCGTGTTGAATGTGTGTGTGTTTGTGTGTGTGTGTTTGCTCACTGGTGTGCCTTAACACAGAACCCACACTATAACACCTGCCGTGAAATAAAATTGGTTTGCTCACTGCACCATCACCTCCACAAACTCACTGGTCATCCAGGTCACTGCTTCACTAACATTTTTTGTGTGTTTTTTATTCCTCATGGTCACCTCTGTGACTATTGCATTAGGCTGGAATCCAACTGGAATGATGATGATGATGACACTGAAATTGTTTTAAAAGTGTGTTTACTATTTAGAAGTTACTATCTAAGGGCCTTATTTTAAGTCAAGCAGTGCAATGTGTCTCTCTTGTCGAAAAAGTTAATCATGTGTGTGGAAGCATCGAGCTGACCCAGCAATGTTTGCGCTCAGAATTGTGCTCATGGTATTAAATTGACAAACAGATTTGGCCAAGATAATGAACTGATTTCAGTTAGACTAGAGTTTTTAGCACTTTGCCCATTTTTCAAATTAGGGCCTTAAAATGTAGCTTCTGTGCAAGACCGCAAAAGACGTTTCTATTGTTCTTTTTTATTATTATTGAAGCAACATCCAAGCAACGTTCCTGGCCCTGAGTGCACATTGACAGTAAAGCTGAATCTAATCTAATCTCAACTCCCTGTGGCGTAATAACCAACAAGTGGAGTAGTGGGCTGCTCTCCAGGAGCCAGCGTCCATCTCCCGATCCGGTCTAAAGTTGACACAGTGCTGGACGTACTGTAGTGGTGGTAGCTGTGCAGTGCTGCTCCAGATGGCTACCGTGCCTCTCCCACGCGATAAGAGAACAGTGGACTGCTGCTGTAATTACCTCTAGGTGTAGGGTGGAGCCCTTAAGATAATATTGTACTTGACCTCCTTAAAGAGACAGCGTGCAGCAATGTGCCACTGTTTGTAGTGTTTAAAGAAGAAGAAGAAGAAAATAACTACTGTAGCGCTGCTGTTATCTTCAGATGAATTGTGGATGGTATGTGGGCAAGCGACAGGGACAGATGAACAAACCTTTCATTACAACTAGCCATGTAGCCGTAGCCATGCAATGTAGGCTGTGCAGTTCCATGGTCATCAAAAGGAGAAGGGAACCTTTCACGACATCACATACAAGAATTGCTTTATTACTGCAGTCAGGCTAGTTAGGAGCACGACATCACATACTGTACAAGAATTGCTTTAGTGCAGCATAGGTGGAATTTGTACCTGCCCATTGTCACTCTCGGTGTGTGTGTGTGTGTGTTAACTCTGTGTAATTGTGTCTTATCTCTGTGTGTCCATGTGTCCGGTCTATTGTGTTGGTAGGGGATCAATATTGTGTGTGTGTGTTGTTTATTTATCCACAGTATGTCTGTTTCACTAAGTATCTGATTGTGAGAAGGGTATGAGGTTGTGTGTGTGTGTGTATGTGTGGGGGGGGGGGGGGGGGTATGAGTGTGTTTGTGTGTGTGTGTGTGTGTGTGTGTGTGTGTTTATCTATGTCTGCGTCACTGATTTTGACATGGGTATGTGGTGTGTGTGTGTGGTGGAGGGAGAGGGGAAGGGTTCTACCCTTCTTAAATGTGTGTGTACAGCATTTGCATACAGTATGTCTGTTTTCTTATTTGAGAAACAACGTGCTGATTTGACATTTCTGGATGTGTGGTGAGTCTCCTGTGAGCTCCTGTCCCTCAGCTCTCCACTCACGTCTTATCTGACCCTCTCACTCCACTCCTTAAACACAGTGAGCTGCTGGGATTTACAACTTGTGGATACTTGGCATCTCAGCCTCTGGGCCAGTTTGTTATAAACATCACAGCGAGATCTGTCTATAAAGCTACAGCTACAATTTGGTCTGTAAAGCATGTGGTGGTTTTGCCTCTCGGCGTTGTCATGCAGAGAAGGAGGGAAAGTTTGGAGTCTTTGCTTGCTTGGTGTTGTGTGTGTTGAGACACGTCTCAGCCTGCAGCAGATCATTTGAATACCAAAGACTTGATTGCGTTGCGTAACTTTGAATGTAAAATCAGGTGGTGTGCCAATTTTTGGAAAGTCTTAGGTCTTTGCCTGATAAGGGTAAATCCCCGGCACAGACTGCAGCACTGAGCCCAAGGGTCTACCAGGCTTGTCCTCGAAACTTCCTGCCCAGAGATGTTATCTACCGAGGCCATTGGCTGTGACTAACGATCATCTTGGCGTCAACTCTGGAGAGGGTGGAGGTTGTTGTAGCTGGTGATGCATGACTTGTAGCCAGAGGGTCCGAAGTAGAAAATACATGTGTGTGTGTGTGTTTGTGTGTGTGTGTGTGTGTGTGTGTGTGTGTGTGTATGTGTGTCTTTCTACCTTTCTCTCTCTTGCTCTCTCTCTCTCTCTCTCTCTCTCTCTCTCTCTCTCTCTCTCTCTGTGTCTGTGTAAGAAGAAACAGGAGTTTGCATGGGAAGTATAACACAAATACACGACCCGTGTGGAATGTGCCAGAAGTCTGTTTGTTTACTCAACGTGCAGCACAGTTTTTGTGAATGTCAAGCTCAAGTATGTTTGATGGTGAGTGAGGGAGAGAGAGAGAGAGAGAGAGAGAGAGGGAGAGAGAGAGAGAGAGAGAGAGGAAAAGGCCCTTGCTTGTTGCAGATTACGGAGTATATTGGCAGAAACACAGGCCCCTTCCGATGCATAATTAAACAAAACTGTGTCCGGTTGCTGGAGACACAGTTCTGTGTGTCCATTCAATTCAAGCCCCAACAATTAGGGAATGGTCCCCTACTGCCTGATTAAAAAGGCACCCTGACATGGCGGCCTCAGTGCTGAATTCTAGTGTGAACATATGATTTTTAGGTGGGTGTTGGACTAACTTTATTGGCCAATGGTATGACCCTGTGTTACTGTAAGTATTACAGTAATGGTCCAGGAAGGAGACTGCAGTGTGAGTGTGTGTGTGTGTGTGTGTGTATGTGTGTGTGTGTGCGTGTGCGTGTGTGTGTGTGTGTGTGTGTGTGAGTGTGTGTGTCTGTGTGTGTGTGTGTGTGTGTGACTGTGTGTGTGTGTGTGTGTGTGTGTGTGTGTGTGTGTGTGTGGGGAGAGTTCCACCAGAACAGGATTAGTACATCTCATCAGCTCAAGCACACACAGACAGCTGCCTCACTGGTTTATTCGACAAGGATAGCTGCTTAACTTTTTCAGTCGATTTGACCTTTTTGTTTGAAGTCAGTAGATTAGTTTTACTGTAAATGGAATGCGGGCATACAGGTTGTGTTGACATTGGTGTTTGGTAAAAGCCATGTTTGTGTTAGTGATATTTTCATAGTACAATGCCTCCCCCTGCTGGCACAAAGCTCAAAATGCAGCCTCTGATCTGAACATTAGATAATATTTAGTTAATTTATTTTGGTTGATGATTACTTGATATTCTAGAAAGGTCTTGATATTCTAGAAATATTCTAGACCCATTTATCAATTGCTGTAGCATACAAAAATGACACACTCGTTAATGTGCAGTGGCATACAGTATATTTGTAGTGACACTCACTGTAAGACTAATCTCCTTCTACCTCTAAACATCATTGAATATATCCAGTTAAATTGTGATGACCTGGTGAATATCGCCCAGCTGTTTTAGAAGTGAAACTGAAAACATTACTTTTACACTTTAAAATAATTCGGTGGGCGAGTGATTGTCACCATCCTCCGCTAGGTGGTACTGTTTCTCCGTAGTTTGCGCCCAGGTCACCTCAGCACCTGTTCGCATTAGAATTCTTGTCCAGTTTTGACAGCAGCATGGATAAATAGAAACATTGACACCATAGGTTTGAATTATGTAGAGCTTTATTCAGTATTGTGTGTGTAAGCATGCGTACCAAAAGACAGCGTCATCTTCACTTTACACCTTTTGTTGGAGAGTTGCGCAATTTTAAAAAAAAAAATGCTACCTACGTCATGTTAAAAAAAAATGGTAAAACCTTCCATGTCCAGCAGTCTAATAGCCTAATTAATTAACTATAGGCCTATTTGAAAATATATGTATAGACCAACCGGCTGTAGTCTTTCATAAACTTTTCCAGCAAAGCTTCCCGAACATTATGCGAGAAGTGTGTGAGAAACCGTGTCTTAAAATATCCTAAGTGAAGGTTTCATTTGAAGTCTCATTTTTAATTCTGTGCCTTGCAACAGACGATCGCTCTCGCTCTCTCTTTCTGAATCCACCTACACGTTTTCCCTCCCCAAATCCCTCTCACTGAAGCAATTAAAGGAGCGATCTGTGCATTATTAATGCTGTACTCTGTTTAAAGTCGACTCTAGCTCTCTGTTCTTCCGTGTCCCCAACATCAGCCTCACAAGCATAATTTAATTATATCTGAATGCATTACACTTGCTGTGTTGTTTATTCTTTAACGGTATAGGTTCCAGAATGGTAAAGGTGTTGCCCTTCCCGTCCTGCTTCACACAAAAGCAACATTCACTGCTAAGAGTGTCGTTAGGCATATCTGAGTGTGAGCCGACTCAAGGCTGATGGGCAGGCTCTTGAATTGATATTATCTCTTGAGCGTTGGCCTTTCTTTTATTCTTTCGGACTTTCAGCCGCCTGATATTCTTTTGTGCTCATGGGGGGGGGGGGGGGGGGGGGGGTAACAAGAAATGTGTGCTGGAACAGTTTGTGTGGCAGGCAGCTTAAACATGAACAATTGAATACAGGGCTTTCTCGAATTAGTATAATCCCCCACCGCTCCTGCGTATAGTATCACCTGTAAGATCCAGGAATTAATCACTGATAAAGGACCGTCTGTAGCTAGTAGCCTATCCTCCATTTCCACATTTGTCACATTCTGCACAAAACAGTTCTCATTCAAACTGGAAGCCAGTGCGTCTTGTGCGCCTGGCTGGATTGCTCCTTGTCTGCGCCCGGTTCTGGAGCCCGAGGCCCCTGGCCGCTTTATGAAAGATGAGACTGATAGAGCAGCCGAGGATGGGAAAACATCCGGTTCTGCGCCAGCTGCTTCGAGCCTGGGCTCCAGCCCTCGCTATCTCAGCTCAGGCCTCAGCAGCGGACGGCCATGCGGCTATACGTGGAGAGATGGAGTTATGAGGGCCGGCAGGGAGAGAGCGCAAAAGTAAAGCGGCTTACTGCCTATGCTGACGCGGCTCTTGCTGGTGATCCGCAATGTCGCTGAATAACGGCATTTGTGAGAGAAGAGTGAATATTCCCCTCGTAACCTGACAGGGTCAGCAACGGGGTCATTGACTCTTGGTGTCGTTTCATTTTCTGAAGATGCTGCCTTTGCGTTCTGTTGCTGGTTGGCTGTAGTCATATGTGAATATGACACCGTCCAAGGGTGATTTACGCACTCAAAGGGGCAAAATGCTCAGACGGTAGCCTAAAATGTGCTCCTATTTAAACACAGCTTAGATAATAAATTCGGCAACTTTAGTAAAGATGTCATTTTCGTAAGGCAACTTGGCATTGTGATACCAGGACAACACCATGCATGCTGCTGTTTTATTTAAGGGGGTAATTTCACAGTCAGGGTACTGTGAAAACTATCTAAAGATGTAATTGGTTGGGTTTTGCAAAACATATGTCTGTAGTCAGATTCTTTTTGTTCTTTTAAGTTGTTTCAAGGCATTAGCGCATGAGTAACTAAAAAAACACTCAAGAAGGGATGATATTGGGAAAAACATATGGGGAAAAAGTATTAGATACTGTAGTCTGTCTACGTGAGTTATCCCATTCCATCTGAAGCATTTTAGATCCTACTGATGAGTAGTACACTGTCTGCACTGCAAGAAATGCTAGTGATTGAATGGATATGGGACAAAATAAGCATAATTAAGGTTTTTGTTGCAAATACACCGATTTCTAAAAAAGTTCTTGTGTGACTTACTTTGCACTGAATAGCCATGACACTTTGAAATTATTGCTGGCCTCTCTCTCTCTCTGAAAGCTGATGTTATTGGACAACTGTAAACGTTTTTGTTTTGATAGGCTATATCTTGATTGAGTCTGGTGGACTGTCAAACATTTGAGTTGGAGTGGACATTTTAGTGTTTCTTTGTCTAAACATACAGACAATTAATATGTTACTTCTAAAATGGTAAAATGCTGACACTGTTTGTCCAAAACACTTTTTTAAAATATACAATTAGGGTATCACTGTGCATGTTTTCACAAGAGCATAATTATGCTGTTTTAATTGCATTTGCATAAATAGAATCAAATGGATTTCAGTTTCATTTAGTGAGTCTAAGTGAGGCATTGACTTAAAACCCTGAAAGTGTCATAAGGTGGAAATAACGTAAGAGTCTTATGATATGAAAACATACATGACTGTTGTGTAAAGTGATTTTCCCAGAAGCATACATGCTTCTGATGTTCAAAATGCTTCTGAGCATGTTGTTGGGAGGTTGTTGCTACGTATGAAGTATAGCAGAGGTACCCTCTATGGGGTCAGTCAGTTAAGCTCTTTCTAAGACTAATGTGACATTTCTGTTGAATTTTTACCTTTACTTACAACATCATCGTGTTTACAGCTATTTTGTTAACACTATATGTTCACTAAACTGTGTGCATTTGTCTGATGTTACAAAATGGTCTGATGTGGTCAAATGTTCTGTCCATAGTATGCTTTTGCTAATACAAGTTGTGGAAGTGGTTTAGATTTCAAATGAAACACCAGTGTGTGGATGAAAAGTGGATAAAAAGGTGCATTTTGTGCCAAGACGTTGTATTTATACCACTCTTTGCTCCAGTTGTCAAGGTGCTCCTACAGTACATCTAGCCCATTACTAACATACATACAGTATAACTCGGAATAATATTGTGACATATTTTGGGCTACACAGGCCTATGCGTGCTAAATGCCCAGTGCACACCATGATTGTGAATTTACCCACGGCAATAATATCAAGGCCCTACTAAAGGGCTATTGTCTGAGTAATGGTAGGCTATTCCTTCTCTCTCTTTCCTACCTCTCTATTTCTCTCTGCCATCATGATTGCATGGTATGTAATGAGTGAACTTCAAGTCTGTTAAATAGCCCTATATTCTGCAACTGCAGAATATGTGACTACGGCCATGAATTATAGGTGTGCGTAGCCTAGCTTCAACTAGACTGGGATGATGTCTTTTTGGCGAGCATGCTTCAAGGCCAGACATTTTTTTTTCTTTTTTAAATCAAAGATGAGAAACCTCACTGACTTCTAACACCAGCTCGTTTTTACTGAAAAAAATGAACCGGAGGACCAGCCCACGAGAGCTTCGTCTGGCGACGGCGGCCATCTTGCTGGAACTAATCCGAGGTCAGGGTACCAATCAGCACAGGCTCGGCTCAGTCGTGTCAGGTGCGTGTGTTTCCTCTGGCGACCAACCTCTGCCAATCTAAATATAGACAGAGCCTATTCAAAGTCCTCACTTTCAGCACGACCCGAATAAACAAAATCACGGGGAGCACAAAAGGCTGCAAATCCATGCATGGAGAATGAGTCTGGGACATGGTCCGTGTTTTGTACTTGAAATTAAAGCACCGCTTTGATCCGCAGCATAAAAGCAGGCCTCCTCTTTATGAGTATTAAAAGATCTCATTATCATTATTGCTCTTTGATTTTTTTCCCTCGCTTTTTGTTTAAAGTAATTAAATGATAATGGATTATGCGGCTGTGCAGGGTTGCTCTTTCCCCTTTCTTTCTCCCTCTCTCTCTCTCTCTCTCTCTCTCTCTCTCTCTCTTTAAGTCTTATCTCCCAGGTAACCATATAATAGAAACAAATATTGATCAGGAAAAGCAGTGAATGGCGCTGCTCTTTGGAAAGCATCCTCTTTCCTATCCCAGTGGAGAAAGACCGAGGGGTTTCAGGATGGCTCTCTGTTTTCATTCCGGCATTTTTTAAAATGTAAAATCTGATATGACCGCTAGCACTGTCTTTCACGGGCGAACAACCACTGCTTGTTATTCAAGGCTGTCAGAAGGGCTTGCCTCCACTCGACTGTTTTGTGGAGGACGCTTAAGAATGAGACACACTCATTTTCTGTTTCCAATTCTCTGACTGGGATTTAGACACTGTGATGGGTTTGGATACCTTTACGAGAGGGGGTTGGGGTGGGGGTGCTCTCTCTCACACACATACACACAAATACACAAACACAGACACAGACACAGACACACAGAAACACACAGACACACACACAGACACACTGACAGACACACACACACACACACACACACACACACACACACACACACACACACACACACACACACACAGACAAACACACACACACACACACACACACACACACACACAAACACACACACACATACACACACACACACACACACACACGCACGCACACACACACACACACACACACACACACACACACACACACACACACACACACACACACACAGGAGAGGAGGGACCAATGTGTGGGTGTCCATGTGCCTTCAGTAATGGACTGTGAATTTACAGGGTCACAGTGGCTGACCCCATGGTAATAAGACCTCCATTCATCCGGAGAGGTAAATTGAGTCTTGCCAGGTTGCCTTTGTCTCTGGTTGACGAGGCTCATTACGCCTCTGTCTCTCCCTCTCTCTCTCTCTCTCTCATACCAGCCAATCTTGTCCTCTCTCTCTCGTTCTCGTTCCATTTTTCCCTCTTCCTTCCCTCCATCAGCAACACCTTCCCTCACACAATCAACAGTGCCGACCCCTGATTGTAGTCTCGGTGACTTTGCGCAGACAGTGGCGGAGGTGAGGTGGCATGCGTGAGCAGGAAGAGCGCAAATTGAGTTGGGGCTGTGCTGCGGATGACATCATTAGTGGAGAGGAAGGCTCTGTCATCATGGGTGTGTGTGTGTGTGAGTGGGGGGGGGACGTGAGCGGGCCCGAGAGACTGTTACTGTCCGACACTCACAACGCATCTCTGACACTTTCCTATGACCAAGTGTCACCCGAACAACCCCCCCCCCCCCTTCACACAAACACTGTTACCCACTCACACATCTGAGGCCTTGAAATACCAAGAACAACGTCTCGACCACTCAGGTCTTGGTCAGGTATAAAACGGGAGCATGTAAGATAGTGTGCGGATATCTTTCCTTTGACTACGCTTGTGCCCATATCCAGCACCTGTCGCAATTATATGGATGTGTGAACATTCCTAGACTTCACTTGAAATACCAAACCAAGACATTTCCTCTTGCTTGCACACATGGGTACCATCAATGTGTTGGTGTACGGGGTGTATGAGGTAGCTATAAGGCCTGTATAGCTGTCCAAAACACTAGTGGTCATTCTTGCTTAGACCAGAGAGAGTGACACCCTGGTCATGTCAATCAAGTTGATACAAGCAGCTGGTTAAACAGACGGTCCACAGAATAGTCCAAGGCGCTTCTGGGGTTTATAAATGTGTGTTGTTTTTTTGTTTTTTTCTAATGAGATATTACATGAATGACCTCTTGTCAACAGAATCGTCTGTGAAGGGCTACTGAGGTTTGTAAATATGTGTTGTTGTTTTTTAATGAGATATTACATTTATGACCTCTTGAAAAATAGGATAAGTAAGTAAGTAGATAGAATGCGCTTTTAAAGTCAGACTTACTATCTAATGTGAACTACTATCCTAATAAAGAAATCACACACATTTTTCTCAGATTTTCTATAGCCAGACTTCTACTGTACATATTAACCACATCATTTTGGTAGTTTGGTAATTCCCCACTAGTTTCCACTAAGATTCTGAGAAGGTGGCTTGGTGAGGACACTAAAATGTTCACGCCTATTTTGTAGGCCTAGCCTTAAGACCAGTGGCCTATCATATTTTGCTTGTTTGATCCCCGTAGATGAAACTGATGGCTTCCTGGCCTTGTGTTTTGATGTATCTCAAATGACGTGATTTGTAAAACGCTTGACTTATAAATGTTCACAAGAGTAATAATAACTCTGGTGTTTGGGGGAGACATGACGGGGGAGCCTTGAGAAGAAGAGAGAGAAAGAGACTGCGAGAAATTGGATGCGATGGGGGTGGCTTTGGAGAAGTAATGTGTGGACCTCTTTGGTAATGAAAACAGGTTCGGCACGGGAGCATCTGTCTCCTTTCTTCAGCTCTGCCTCTTTAATTAGACCGCACAATGGCGATGAAATCTGCCCGTAATCTCCCGGTATAATCACCCCCTCCACTCTCAGCCTCTCCGACGCTAATTCAATATAAATGTAAATTACCAAGAGAAAAGAATAAAGAAATCTCATTTTATTTACATGACTAATCACAATAAAAGCGTGCCACATGAAATATGAATGGAATATACGGCAGGTCTTATGAGAGAGAAAGCGAGAGAGACGCTTTGCCGGAGGGGATGTTTGAACTTTCTTTACATTTCTCCCCGGTGTTTTTTTGCGCGGGTATACAAATGAGTCTAGCACTGCTGTTATTGTCCGTGTGACGCTTTGATAATGGGAGATGCTTCTCATTTTAGCCCCAATTGTGCATCTGATGTGAAGGACGTGACAAGATAAATATAGAAGTGTTCTGCATTAGAGAGAGAAAAAAAGCAATTGTGTAAAGCTGCTGAGAAACTTGTCAAAACGGCTTGTCACCAAACTGCTTAGAATTCACCATTCATAAAGTTTATCCAAAGGCAATTTTGGTGATAATAAAAGTGACAAGATTATAATCACACATAATGTCAGGTAACATTGACATGAGCGTGTGTGTGTGTGTGTGTGTGTGTGTGTGTGTGTGTGTGGGGGGGGGGGTTGGGGGGTGCATTGGGTGCCCAAAACCTCTTGAAACAAAAATGCAATTTACTGGTTAAGTTTCATAATATTAGCCAGCTTGAGAACATTTACGTACCATCAATGTCTGCATACTGGCGTACACACACACACACACACACACACACACACACACACACACACACTCTCACACTCTGACACACATGCACTTATATTTCTACTCTCTCTCTCTCTCTCACACACACAAACACACAAACACACACACACACACACACACACACACACACACTCACACACACATACTCACTGATACACGCGTACAAGTCACTGGTCTCTGTATACACACACAGATGTAACGGATGAAAATTCCCTGGAGGAGGAGCCTCAGCGCTGGCGCCAGAACGCCCTCCCTGGTCCGCCCTCCCACGGACGCTATCTACGGAACAGCGCGCAGAACCCCCCGGAAGAAGAGGAGGACCGGGGCCTACAGAGCCTGGGACTCGCCAGAGGTGTGCCCCCCGACATGACCTTCCCTCCACAGGGGAGCAGATCGCGGTGCAGGGGGTCGCAAGACCAGACTAGGCCTCTGGGGCGCTCCTGCTGTGCACGCAGCTAATTCTGTATTAGACTCAGCGAGCGCTTTGCATAAAGTCAAAGGCAGCAATATGAACACAGACGCAGTTATACACAACATCCTACACCCCTGTCAGACAGACCTTGAAAACCATTTATTGAGTGCAGTGTTTAGTGTGTAGGTGTCCACTCTGAATGCTATACCTACATGGTCAAGCGTAAATTGATCCCTTTGTGACCTACATGGTCAGATATCTGTGTGAATAGCAAACACTCGATGGATGTCTTCAAGAAGGGCGGGGGGTAAACAGTTCTCTACATCAATATCATCACCAACCTGTTCTGAACACAATAAATGAAGCCACTGCACCAACAGGTAATTGGAGTAGCAATGCCTGTCAGTTAAACTGGGAAGCATGAAGCCAATCGACTATAAAGAGACTCAGTTTAGAGCCAATTTGGCCTTTTGAGTTTACTTCTAAATATTCAAGCAGAGACACCCCATTTGGATGCACCCTGGCAGCAGTTTAAAAGGCATCTCTCCCTTTGGACTTGTTGGACAGAAGACGCTGTAAAGTGTGTCATGTCTTACATTTCACGTTGGGGCTTCATTTGCTTAGTCTCTTTGATGTTCTTAATGAGGTTTTAGGTAGCTTTCCTGGAGATTTGAAGTGCTCTTGAGTAAACTTGGGTTTCTGGTAGATTATTTGCTCTTTACCCAAGCTTTTGCTTTTGACAAGTCAAGCTAATATTTTAACTTTGTGAGCCTTTAATTGGATGCATTTAATGCGATATCTCTAACGAATGGGAAATAATTCTGGGTGCAATATTTGTAGAAGTGGGCCCACAGATCCTTACTAATGGAAGACTGTGTAACTGGCAGGCGGCCAAGTTGAGCATATTATGACATTACAAATAGATTCAGTCAAATCCAGTTTTCAGGTTCAAATCACTTATCCGATTTTTCCAAACAATTTCTTAATCAGGATTAATTGTTGTGTAATTTGTAATTATTCAGAGCGAATTAGAGGTGTATGTGAATGAACACAAACCCAAAGGTAAGTCAGCACGCTCTTTTTTTACTGATGTGTTAGTGTTGCATATCTGAGGGTATCTCAGTTGTTGGTCAGGTGTTCTGATGTGACTGTTGTCCTTTAGGATTCTTCGACTCCAAGAGGAAGAAGACGTGGCTGAAAGACGGGGACACTAAAAAGAAACGTGCCCCCCGGCTGGTTCCTCGGATTGGGGCGTGGTTTTAAAAGAAGTCATGGTCACTTTCCCAACTTTTGGAAAGAAGAGGAGACGTGCACACACATACACACACACACACACACACACACACACACACACACACACACACACACACACACACACACGCACACACGCACACTTTCAACTTGCACACACAGACACACACACACATACAGAGTCAGGGCCTCAACGGTAACTCACATCCCTATTTATTTACTCCTATTATTCGTTGTTCATCCCACCGAGACACAGGAATAGTCTTTCCTTTCTGTTCCTCCATTAGAGACCCCATTCAGCAGTTTAAGCCTGAATATGTAGTTTACCTTCCAAGGCCTCTCCTTATTCTCCCGAGCTCATGTTTTTGTTTTCCTGATCCTGTAATGGCTTTCCATAATGAATGTAGCATCCTCGCTAATTACCCAAAAGGAGACGTCAGAGGAGAGGGCACGCTCTGCTCCGCTCCTCCACACAACCTTTCACCCAGTTGTGTTAATGTGTGTTTGTTTGGATGATTGTTTTGTGTGTGTGTGTGTGTGTGTGTGTGTGTGTGCGTGTGTGGGTGTTGTGTGTGGTATTTTATATGGACAGACAATGCACATATTCAAGGCCAAGGGTGATATCCAATTAATCCATATCGGAAACAATTACGCCGAGACAAACACAAGACCATGATGATGCTTCAAAGAGCCCTGAATCCTCACAGTTCTCTTTTCGTTCAGTAACTCGGTGTTAAAAACACTCTAAAGATGTACCACTGAAATTCACAATGGTAAGACTTTTGAACCTTTTGTTGGCTGATGTAATGAGGTTGTGTTATTTTCTCTGTTAGCAATAGTCGACTCGTCCGGCTGTGGTCAGTGACTAGACGAGCGGTCTGGAACATGGCGAAGGTGCGCGGGCGGGCGCCCTGGGTGGCAGAGTGACCGGTGGCACGCAGGGTTAAGTGACAAATGAAAGCGACGGTGACAGGCGACAGATCCTATGAGCACAGCCCTCCAAGAGGAAGTGACCAATGGGGTCAAATATGAGGGAGAGTGGCGGGGCCCTGACTAAAGCGAAGGAAGAGAGAGAACAGGAGAAGGAGAGAGAGAGAGAGGATAGCAGGATTGAGAAAGACGGGGAGAAAAGGTAAGAATGATGTACATTATTTATGCAGGCAAGGGTAGAACACGTTGTCACCATGCTCTCCTCCTCCCCCTGTGTGAGACACTGTATCAATATTTCAGGCCAAAGGAGGGAAGCAGGAATCAATTCTGGACAATTAGAAGCCCCTCTGTTTTAGCCACCGGGCTTTGAGGAGGCTTTCGGGTGACGTAAATAGAGAGAGCAGCTTTGACACTATTTTAGGCCAGTCGCAGAGAAGTGTGGCAGCAAAGGACAGCAACTCTGAAATCAGACCCAGGATATGATATGCTTTGTGAAATAAATGGACTCTTATTAAGGTTGTGGTCTTTTACTAAGTGTTTTTTTTTTGTTGTTGTTGTTGTTGTTGTTGTTTTTGGTTAATGTATTATTAAATGTAACTGAGATTGAATAGATGCCAGGAGCCTTGAGTGAGGAAGAAGCAAGCCCCTTTGACATTGAATGTTATTATATTGCCTGAATTGATGTGGCTCCATCTAGGCTATCTGTACGGAAACTATAAAAGTTAGTAACGTAATTTGTCCTGATTCACGTCAGAATTCATCAGGAGCATTATGGCCTACTGCAGCTAGCAAAACTATTTTCTGTGCAATACCGAAATGAAACCACTCACCATCAGACAGAGTCTGATATACAGAAGGGGAGCTGTGTAGAGAGCATGTGTCCATTGTTATGTTTAAGTGGTCATTCATGTCTGAAATGATAAATCAAAGAGCCGCATGCATTTCCTCATCGTCATCTCAACTGATGAAGCAGCTTGCTCTTTGTTTTTGAAAGTTACAGGATGATATTGTTTCTCCGTGAAGACAATCAAGATGTTTGTTTTGCCTTTTGAGCAGGTCATTGTGTTTGTTGTGCTGTATAGTGAATGGCGTACGCATGTAGTGTGGATATGTGAGGAGATGGACATAATTTTTTTTTTGGAAAATGCTCTTTTCTATAACTGCACAATAAAGCTTTCAAGAAAAAGACAACGGATTATGTCTGTTCACTAGAGATGCTGCCGTTCTCGAGTAAATTATTCTTTTTGTAAGATGTTGACATTTGAAAAGTGATTTCTCTGTGTTTTCTCTAGAATTGGTTAAAAAACGGATAAACACTTTTTATTTAAAAACAGTTCCATTCGTGTTTTGCATTCAGCATTCATTTTCATTCATTCTTTAATTGGACTTTTTACTTTACAGTCCTAAGAAGGAAAAATGAAAAAAAAGAAAAAGAAGAAGAAGGAAATTGTGGAAACGAAGAGGCGTACTTACCCCCGCACACCCTTGGATTACTCTGTCAACGGCTCAACCATGAAGGTGGCGACATTTTCCATTTATTTGGGAGCGGCCTGGTTGGGGCTATATTGTATTATTCATATTGCGTGAAACCTGCACATGACCCACAGAGTCATTTGGCCCTTGTTCCCTGACGCAACTCTCTGTGGGCTTAATTAAACAGCATGGGAGCGATGGCTCCACTCTAGCCATCGCTTTCAATTTGCAAAACGTTTCAGCACTTATTCATTTCCCCTGCTTCAAACTGCAACAGAGAGTGGGAAGTCTGGAGAGGGAAAGACAGAAAGAACGAAAGAAAGAAAGAGAGAGCAAGAGAGACTTTCTGAAAAAAAAAAAAAAAATGAAAAATTCTTTCCACAAATGAGGAACCCTCAATACCAGTGTCCTCTGGAATATGACTTTTTTTAAAGACCCAGGGATACTTTGTTTATATCTGCGCTTGTGCACTGTGTTGTGGGGGGAAAAAAAGAGAGGGGGTCCCCCTGGTATCTGCACAATCTCTTCGGAATTTGCTCAGGAGTCTCATGCATGCGGTTAAATGCGATAAAGTCTCCCTTCGAGTGCAGTTAAATAAACAGCATGTAAAGCACTCTGTGCCCTGGGGGATGTGGAGTGGTGAGGCAGAATCATTAGCACCAGCCAGCCAGCCTCCCTCCCCTCTCCTCCTCCTCTCCTCCTCCTCTCCTCCTCTCCTCTCCTCCCCTCTCCTCCTCCTCTCCTCCCTCCTCCTGCACAACTCTGCTGGGAGGGCAGAGAGGCCGACGCTAGATGGAGGTATTCAGCATGACAAGGAGAACACAGTGGCCAGGGAGGAGGAGAGAGACCAGGAGAGGAGTACTATAATGTGTGTGTGTGTGTGTGTGTGTGTGTGTGTGTGTGTGTATGTGTGTGCGTGCGTGCGTGTGTGTGTGTGTGTGCGCGCGCGTGTGTGTGTCTGTGTGTGTGTGTGTGTGTGTGTGTGTGTGTGTGTGTGTGTGTGTGTGCACGTGTGCGTGTGTTTGTGTGTGTGTTTGTATGTGTGTGCATGCATGCATGCAGGTACATTTGTGTGTGTTTGTGCAGGTATTAAAACCTAGTGCAGGGTATGCTGGCTGAATGGAAATCGTATAATAATCTCCAGTGCACTCCAAAAAATAACAAACCAAAACGCCGAGAGTACAACACTACAGCACAATGACTACATGCCAGCTGAAAGGAAATGAGAAAAAACATTGTCTATTAGATTGGGTGTCTATTAGATTGGGTGTCTCAGGCTGTGAACACATTGGCTGTCTCACCGCGGGTTAGTTCTGCAGGCTCGTTATACCCTGGCCTCCTCCTGAACACAGAGAGGCAGAGACATGTGTTGTACTTTCTACTCGCACCCCACCAACGCTTCGATCTGTCCAAGGTAAACAGTCAGAGAACACAACCTTCCCTTGTAAGCCTTCACGCTCGACCCAGAGATATCTCACAAGTCTGCCCCATGGAAGAAAACAAGCGCTCGCGTTTGGAGCCAAAAAGACTTCTAAACAACCCCACAGACGAGTGCAGGGGGGCTGTGCCACACCAGGTGCATCCTCGACTGGAGGAAGATATCTCGAGCAAAGCCTGGCTGCCATCGAAACCGATTTATCTGCCACTTTAACTCAATTCCCTGAGATAACTCACCTAATTTAACACCTCGGATTTAGCAAACCTCACATTCAGGTGTGTTTCAGCCTTACATGTTTGGTTGCTTACATGCTGGTTAATGTACGTCTAGTCTCTATATCTCCATTGTCCAGCCACCAGTTTTCTAGGCATGCATAAGGCTGATCTATGGGGAGGTAAATGTGGCTATATTATCTACAGTTGGCCTGAAGCGTCTGTCTTGTGGCACACTGAAACAATTTTCCCAAATAAATTAGACTCATGTATTGTTGAATTTGTATGTTCTAAACTGCATGTATTACATATTTAAGAGAGGATGCCAATATATGCAGTTGCGTAATCCTGTCATATCTTTGCATAATGAATCATTCTATCCACCACTATCATTACCAGCGATATTAGATTGGGTTAGATTAGATATTGTCATTGTGCAGAGTACAAGTACAAAGACAACGAAATGCAGTAACATGGTAATTTTTGTCTGTGATCTGTATTTCTCCTAATCAGTCAGTCTGTCCTTCACTGGTCTGTCTTCCCTCTCAATTCTTCTAGTCTCACATCTATTTATTTTTTATTAATATGTTGTTCTGTCCTTTACTTGCCTTGGGCAGTTATGCCGCCCCCACGTCCACAACAAACACTCTTTTATCTTGGGTAGCACTCAAGATTTCATCCTGTGACCACAGAGGGGGAGATATTAGACCTTGGTTTTGTTTCATTAGAAATAATGATTTATAAATAAATAAATGGGATCGAGAGTTGTTATCCTGACTTACTACACAGCAGGTATTTTGTTATGACTGTTACCGCAATTCTTCCATGTGCCACCTCAGGTGATAAATATGCTTGACCAATTGGGTGGATATGGACTATAATTCAGAAAGAAAATATAGCTGTCACTTATAAAGTGATAAGGTGTATCGCGTAGCGCTTGTACATGTCTAATGAACAAGCAGCAGGTGCCTAAAGAATAAGGTCTGTGTTCAATGGAATGTGCACATAAAGCATAAAGATGATATATAGTCATTCCTTTACATGATCATATGTCATAAGCATCCTAATAAAGATAACACACACAGAGACAGACAGACATGAACACACAACACACACACACACACACACACACACACACACACACACACACACACACACACACACACACACACACACACACACACACACACACATACAGGATGACCAGGAAGTAACATGATTCATGAAAGGATTTAACTGAGCAATTAGTTTACTGTAGGTCCAGCTCCCAAGGGACCCACAAGCCCACAGCCAGGTCCAGTGTGAAGAATCCACACACACACACACACACACTCCACACGCACACACATACGCACACACGCACACATGCACACACACACACACACACACACACACACACACACACACACACACACACACACACACACACACACACACACACACACACACACACACACACACACACACACACACCACTCCACATGCACACACACACACACACTCTTTCTTTCTTTCTCTCTCTCTCTCTCTCTCTCTCTCTTTCACACTCACACACACACACACACACACACGAGACTCCAGGCCAGCAAATTAACACTGATGGCTCTGGAGTAGACCAGTGGCTTGAGGGGGCTCAGACTGACTGGCTTTTGTACCCCCTGGTCCTGGTGTCCTTAATTGTGCCTTGTGTATATCCATCATGCCCCTGTCCACTCGCACTAATAAGTCACAGGGCTAATGAAGGCAGAAGAGTAACACAGCTAATGATAAAAATGAACACACACACTAGCTGATTAACGACCTCCACTTGATGACCTCCTACGCCGTATGTTACACGGACTATAATTATTGTCCCTTCCACGTGAAGCGCCAGGTGGCACACATATGTAATGAACTTGTGCAACAGAGTAGGTATGGCGTAGGATGATGTCGGAGATGTTTGCTGCGGGTCATATGGAATGCAGAGTGGATCATCTTTAACAATCTGGATGCACGGCACTGCACATTATACCATATCAGTAACACTTAAGATTTACAGTAAGTTAAGGTTTGCTCAGGCCAATCAAATCATTTGGGCGGGCTTTATGTGATGATGGACAGATGAGCAACAGTGAAGCAATCATTCACATCACCTGTGCGCGCGCTTGAGTTTACTTTGTTTACAACAAAACCATGTCTACCAGAGAAGTGAGATTAGATTCCGCTATCACATCTGTTATTCAAAACATTGACAGTGCAATAACTTTAAAAGACCAACAGAACAGCTATTACACTAAAGCATCTGACATCCTCAAATTTTGTATGTAAATTCAGGCTGACTTCCAGGCTAGGTTGACACATCCCTTATCAAAAAAATTGGATTTGGGAATTAGGAATAGGATTTAGGAATCTGACTGGAAAATCTGATTGGAATCCTATAGGATTTTTTGATAAGAGATGCTCCATAACCAAAACAAAATGGTGTGTTACTTACCAGACTCAGATTCTGATAGAATTCCAGGTTGCAGTAATGCTGCATATTTACATCTTTTTACAGCTTTTTTGAGGGATGGACAATGTTACAGTAACATACAGTAACATTCACAGCAACTCCTGGCTTGATGGTTCTTCAGTCTCTCCTTCAGATTCTTGATGTTTTTAATTCTAATCTATTAGAAAGAATGAGCAAAGTTAGCTCTACATATACTTAAGTTTAGTTAACCAGGAGGTCGAAAACCTCTCCATTGAAAATGTTGTGCCACAAGCTTTTTGTATCAATAACTACTATTTTCTGTGAAACTATGGTCAGTGAATCATAAACATTTCAAGATGCTGGAATCAATGTATTTCTGGCTAATTTCAACCAAACCTTGCCTCTACAGATACCTCCCGTGTTCTCACTGTTTTGTGAACAGGCAAATAATTGGCAGGTAGACTTGTCCGTCTTGTTAGAAGTCTATTGATTACTTAACACTGCCAGCTCGTGTTGAAATGATAGTTTCTGATTACAGACCCCAGGGGTTACAGAGATACAAGGAGGCTAAAGCCAACTATAGTATTCATATATTTCAGACATGTTTTTTTTTCTTTTTTTCAAACATGCTTTGGTTCTAGCAGTTGTTGGGGAGCAAAGATTTTGCCTGACTGAAAATGGTATGTAGCCATTACGAGG
>NC_085012.1:8441975-8444475 GCF_963854185.1 Sardina pilchardus
ACCCAGAGTACACGAGAGGCAGGCAGGGCCTGTGGAGTGGTGGTGGTACACAATCCAATCCAATACAAGAATGTTCCCACTGGCTGCGCTAACATCCTTCGCTTTTCTAGATGTTCTCTAAAGGTCTCTTGATGCCAGAAACCCCGGAGGATTTGTCAGACATCATTTGCTAGACATTATCATCATCTGGGATCGTGGATTTTTTTAAGGAGGGGTGGTGGTGTAACGTTCTTACCTGTTCTCACCATGCTTGCTCACAGGGCGTTGGAGATGGCTAAGGTCAAGGCTCCACCTGGTTCTCTCATCCTGATCTTGACATGCCACATACTGTATGTGTGGATCTCACTGTTGCTGAATGGCACCAAAGAGAGGTAAAAAAAGGGAAGGTCACTAATCTGGAAGCTGTGATAAAATATCAAGTATCAAGCTTTCACACAGGGCCCAGAGTATTATAAAGGACTCCTTACATCCTGACCATGGACTTTTCAAAACACTGACGTCAGGCAAACGTCTCTGCTGCTACTGTACAAGACCAGAGTAGAGAGACTGAGGAGGAGCTTCTTTCCTCAAGCCATTCATATCCTGAATACACACTAAGACTGAATAAGCTGCACTTACACTTTATACACACTTGCACAGGGACAGTGCACACACTGCACTTTACACTCTCTCTTGCTATTTATTAAAAATATTATATTTCTTGATCTTTCTTACTTCACACCCACACAGAAGAAGCTGAACACCAAAGGAAATTTCACTACATGCTTTAAATGAGTATTTCTATGTGACACATAAACCCTCTTGTGTCCTTGTAACCTGTAACCTTGTAACCTGTTTGTTCAGGAGCATGTAGTATAGGGAGTATGGTAGTATAGTGAGTATGGCATTGAAAATAAAATATTGCCATAGGTCCAAAACCAGCATGTTTTTAGAAACCAAATGAAGAGCTTTTAATTATAAAAATTATCCTGCCAATGGGGATTCTAAAATGACTCAGCAATCACTGAGTAGGTTAGAAAAGTTGGTCATCACATGTACTGTAAAACAACCACATTGTTTTAGCGAGTGTCACTGAGTTAATTGTAGAATGAAATTCGATCCACCTTGGATACACAGGCACGATAAAAGCTCTCCTCTTGAGGTTTTCTCTTGACCAATATGTCGACTTGAAATCTAACAAAAGCTCTGTATTTATTTCCACGAGTGTGTGTAACTGCCTCCTCTACCCACCATGATCATAGCTCCTCCGGTGACCTTTTACAGTGGGCACTGTGTATTCAGGAACGGAAGCCTTTTCCTGGCATCTGCCAAAGTTAGCTGAGCTCCATCCACTTACCTGCCAGCCGGTGCGGCGTGAGTCATGCCTCAGTCTGAAGAGCGCCCTTCCCCAGCTGCTGGGTCCAGCGCTGATGAGCCCTCAGCCTCTCCAGGCCGAGCCCAGGAGTGGTGCTGCACATGGGGGATCTGTCTGCCCGTGTGCACCTATTCAGCCATGGAGAGCCATTTCACAAAGCCCCCCCCCAACCACCACCACCACCACCACCACCACCACCACCTCTCTCTCTCTTTTTCAATCAGCAACTCATGCTGATGTCCTTCCTTCCTTCCTCTATTCCTTCCTTTCTTTCTTTCTTCCTTCTTTCCTTCCTTCACTCAAAAATCTAAATTCCCAGTGTGTGATATAGTATAGTATAGTGTAGTGTAGTGTAGTATAGTGTGGTGTGGTGTGGTGTGGTGTGGTGTGGTGTGGTGTGGTGTGGTGTAGTGTAGTGTGGTGTGGTGTGGTGTGGTGTGGTGTGGTGTGGTGTAGTGTAGTGTAGTGTAGTGTGGTGTGGTGTGGTGTGGTGTGGTGTAGTGTAGCGTAGCGTGTAGTGTAGCGTGTAGTGTAGTGTAGTGTAGTGTAGGGTAGTGTAGTGTAGTGTAGCGTGTAGTGTAGTGTAGTGTATAGTATAGTGTAGTGTAGTATAGTGTGGTGTGGTGTGGTGTGGTGTGGTGTGGTGTAGTGTAGTGTAGTGTAGTGTAGTGTAGCGTGTAGTGTAGTGTAGTGTAGTGTATAGTGTAGTGTAGGGTAGTGTAGTGTAGTGTAGTGTATAGTGTAGTGTAGGGTAGTGTAGTGTAGTGTAGTGTAGTGTAGCGTGTAGTGTAGTGTAGTGTAGTGTGTAGTGTAGTGTAGGGTAGTGTAGTGTAGTGTAGTGTAGCGTGTAGTGTAGTGTAGTGTAGCGTGTAGTGTAGTGTAGTGTAGTGTATAGTGTAGCACAGTATTATAGTATATATGCACAACAGGCGAAGGAACTGACAATTTCACTGCATTCTTTACTTTAATAATAATCATATGCATGATGTGACAAATAAACCTCCTAGTATCCTTGCATCCTCGTATCCTTGTATAGTATAGTATATTCCTTCCTTCCTTCCTTTCACTCAAAAACCCGGATCCCCAGTGTGTGTGATGTGATTGAGGACACACACAGAGCATTTCCAAACAGCAACACTTATTGGG
>NC_085012.1:8449475-8471975 GCF_963854185.1 Sardina pilchardus
ATAATATTATCATTACCAAATGTTCACTGTGCCAGGCAAAATGTTCTCTTTAGAAATCAACAGTCCTCATTTGGCATTTTCAACAAGGTCCCTAATTTTCCACATATGATAAGCAAGCCGTTATAAAGTAATTATTTTGTAATCGCTTTGCCTTTTCATCTGTCGTGACTCTGAAGCAAAGCAGCCCAGTCATTGGTAGAGATATGAAGCAACAGAGGAGGAGTAGAAGAAGGCTGCTGTCTCTGGAGAAGTGTTCCGTAACTGGTGGGTCAAGAACCAGAAGTGGGTTGTGGTCGGAACCTTTCTGGATAGGTTGCGGAGCTTGAAGTTTTACATTTTTTTTTTTTTTTTTTTTTTAAAAAGGCCATTTGAAATGCTACCTTATCACATATAATCTTGGACCCTCATTTTTGATGTTCGTATGTCAGTCACTGCCATGGACATGGACAATGTTTATGCAACAGGTCATGTTGGATATTTTAGCGGTAAATACAAGTATTGAAAATATATTTGAAGTAGGATATAGATTCACTAAAATTAAATTGGACCGAAACCCAAGTGTGTGGTGTGCAGTGAATTGCTGGCACATGCGAGCATGAAACCATCAAAACGGAAATGCCACATGGAAACAACAAGGCACCCCTGTCAAGCACAAACCTGTTGAGTACTTTGAAAAGTGACAACAGGAGTTGAAGACTTCACAAATGTCATGCCAAACACCAGCATGTTCCAAACAAGTAGACCTACAGACACTTTGGACCTCTCACCATGTCCGTTGGCCTGAACGCTAAAACATATATGGGTTGCAACTTAATGAACATGGCGAATCCCTGCTCTAGAGCACAGGAGGAATGTCACTGGAGCAATGATCTCTATGTTCTGTGGCTTTAGCTGTGTGGTTAAAGATACTCCAGAACTGGCACTGTTTTAATATGTTTCTATATGAACTAGCATATTAATTAAAGCAATTTTATTCCTAAGAAGTGTGCCTTGGCGCCCCACATGGATTTCAGTCTCCAAAGAGCCAAAGAGCACTAGCCTGGATATTCCCATGCTGCCTTGCGCACAATTTCATTCACACTGCTAAGGCAGCCTGGAAACCACAGCCCTAATTTTTGCCCAAGTTAGGGGACCAATCACAGAACAGGGGGGGACAGCAAGACAATGACTATGTCTAAGCAACACACCGTTAGTATTTCGGTTAAGAACCAAACCAGCTTTTGTTCAAATCTAGACACCTATCACTACTGAAAAAGGTAAGGTTAATTTATCAACTGTTATTTTTAAGTATTAAAACATTCTACATAATGTCATCTGGTATAGGTTAATTGATACGACTGGCTAGCCTATGAGCTACGCACAGACGCATTTGATAGACATCCATAGCGCCCAATAAACGGATTTAGACATTCGTAAACCATGCCTCAAATATGAGAAAATGAACGTTTGGTTCCCAGACCACACGTCATTGAGTGGTGTTAGCCAGGCTAAGAGAGCACCTTCTATTTACTAATGTAATTCTTTACACCACCTGAACACCGCAGCACCCCTGACCCTTCCCCCTTGTTGCACGCTCCAGGACTGACCGACCTTCTGACTGATGCTTCTGAAGAAAGCAAACCGATACAACTCATGAGCTGCTTTCAATGACTGTGTGTGTTTGACTCTTGGACAGAGAGTATAAGTAAGTATAAGTATATGTACTTCTTTGATCCCGTGAGGGAAATTTGGTCTCTGCATTTATCCCAATTTGTGAATTAGTGATCACACACAGCATGCAGTGAATACACAGTGAGGTGAAGCACACACTAATCCAGAGCAGTGATCTGCCTGCCCAACAGCGGCGCTCGGGGAGCAGTGAGGGGTTAGGTACCTTGCTCAAGGGCACTTCAGCCGTGGACTGGTTGGGGATCAAACCGGCAACGCTCTGGTTACAAGCTTGATGCCTTAACCAGTAGGCCATGGCTGTCCCAAAGAGAGAGAGTGAGAGAGAGCGAGAGAGAGCGTGAGTACTGCAAATAATGATTCTTTTCATAATCAATTAATCCGTTCTTTATTTTTTTTTAATCAATCAATTAGTTGTTTGGTAAATGAAATGTCAGAACTGCCGGAATCACAAAATTCGAACATCTCCCCAGAAAATGACCAATCAATCAGTGACAATGATGTAGTTGGTGATTAATTTAATAGTTGACAACTAATTGCAGTCTGAAGAATCAGTGAGAGATAACGAGTTTACCAGAGCTTTCCATGTAACCTCTACCTAACGTAGAAGCAGACATAACATGGCATAATACAGTATATCGTACGGTATAATAATTACCGGTATATCACTTTCATACCACATAACACCAAACTATCCAGTCAGAGAGAAACCCAATGCAGCCAGTTTGAATAGAGCTTTATTACTAATATGATAGGCCTATCATTTACACACAAAAATATATTTTACAATTTAGAGAACATTTCAGCTGTCAATACAAGATTAATTATTTCATATTCATGGCATACACTGTAGTTATCAGTCTAAATTACACAATCACAAGATTTTTGTGGACACAGACCAATGTGCCACAATTAAACTTTTGACCGTCTGGTAATCTCCATAGGTAATTTATTTCATATTGCTTGTCACCATTCATATATCCAGATTTGTCACATTGATATTCACATTGAGGCAGTGGTTGCTATATTGATCCATTGCACAGAAACAAATGAGATTAGTAAACACTGATATAAGGGTTTATGAGTTGTGTCATACAGACACAATGCTGCATTACGTCATGAGATTTCTACTGGCATCAACCCAAGTCTAGGAACCTCAATTAGAGGAGAGCAAGACACATAGAGTAAGAGAAAGAGTATCCGACTTTCCTTACGACAGTCACACGTCTAAATAATTTCTCTGTTGGTTATAGTGTATCATTTTTAACTCGAGTTGCAGGACGGAAAAAGAAAACAGGGAGGGGGGGATAGAAATCTTTTATAGATAATATTCTTCATTGCTACCACCACAGAAAGGTTTTGTTCTAAAAACATTTTTCCGTTAGAATACAACACATTTATGAATATGCTCACAGAGTCACACATTTACAAAAAGTGTTGGAAAGAAGAAGAAGAAGAAGAAGAAGAAGAGGAAAAGAAGAGGGATAGGCACTATACTATCGTGAAAAGAGAGAAGGAAAGTGGGTGATGCATTTTGTTTATACAAAGAGAGATGAAAAAGGGTTGAGAGTGGATAAGAAAGTGGAGAGGGACTGAGGAGGTGAGGTAAGGACTTTGTATTTACAAAGGCAATGAAAAAAGGTGGGGGGAGGAGGGGAAAAAGGAGAGAGAGAGAGAGAGGGACAGAGAGAGGGAGAGATGAAGGAAAAGGGCAGGTGCATCCATCTTCAAAAGGAGTTAGACAGAAGAGGAAGGGAGGCTAGAGTCCTCTTGAGGAAGAGTGCGGGCAAGGAGACAGAGGAGAGAGGGAGTGAGAGCCTCAGAGAGAGAGAGAGAGAGAGAGAGAGAGAGAACATCAGGGGTGCAGGGAGAGGACAGCTGCCAGTCTGAAGAGTGACTGCTCACGACCCTCACTGTGGAAGAGCTTTGAGGATGGCGTTCACCTCTTCAGCCACTGCTGTCAGAGCAAACTCAAACTGCTCCTGAAACAGAAAGAGAGAGAGAGGGAAAAAGAGAGGGAGAGAAGAAAATAATGATTTCAAATGACAATACAGTCATTTGCTTTGCAATAGAAAGCAAACAATGCACCTTGTGCTCTAATCTATATTCTCTGGGGAGCTGAGATGCTTCTAGCAGGTGAAAGTCCTTCAAGTGAGTGTGTGTGTGCATGTGTATATTTGTGTGTGTGTGTTTGCAGGTGTGTGGGTGTGTGCACATCTGTTTTTTTTGTACTTGAATGTGTGTGCCTCGGGGAAGCAATTCAGGAACATTTTTCATTGCATTCATGTCTTCTGTGAGTGTGTGTGTTTGTGTGTGTGTGTGTGTGTGTGTGTGTGTGTGTGTGTGAGTGTGTATGTATGCATCTATGCTCTTTGCAATGCGTGAGATCTGCCAGTCTTTAAATAAGCATCTAACTCAGACTGGAGTCTGTGAGTGACTCACTTTTATTTCCCTGCAGGGCTCTGGCTTGTATCGATCTCTCGTCTGAAGACTGACCCCAAAACTAATGTTTGAAATTCCACCCCTCTGCTGGCCATAGAATAAACTCACAGTGCAGTGGTGGGTGTTTCAGAGGCTTCAGATGTGGGTTACAAAAACTCACAAATACCCTCCAGAAGTAAGTTTATCTTGATTCTTCTTGATTCACAATACAGTAATAAAAGGTCAAAGTGCTGTCGTCATTTTCCCTCCACTAAACAACCCCAAGCCCACAATAAAAAAGGCAAAAATGCATGTTATGAGTTTGCCAAAATAATGAAGTCAGATTGTTTTTTTTTTTTATAAGGCTGCTCCCAAGGCGAGACACAACATTATTAGGCTCCCACCACTAGAGGGAGTCAAACATCAGAAAGAGTTCAAATGAAGTAATTATCAACAACTTATCAAAAAACATTAGCTTATCATTTCTACACTTGAACAGTTTGCATCAAATATTCACCCACATCAAATGTTGCATTAAATGTCACATCAAAAGTAAAACCCAACATTTTATGAAACTGTCACATAACATTCACCCCTGTTTTTTTTTCTCTCTACAAAATATGAGCGGGCTATAAAATCATTACTCTTCTTTTATTTTATTTGGATTTAAAAGCTGGGGGCAGTAGCGGTCTTATATTGGCTTCAGAACTGAAATGTCTCTTGTAAAAAAACCCTAAATGTATGCAACCAAATGTTTGATGAGAGAGATGTAGTTAAAACCAGTAAAAAAAAAAAAAAAAAAAAAAAAACTACGAGATGATGCTGTGGTAGCTTGGCCAAACATGAATGGCGTGGAGGGAGCCTTGCGGACTCATTCTGCCCAAGGATGTGCTGTAATTGACATTTCCGCCGCCGCGCTCGCTCTTTACGCCGAGCCTTAAATGACTCTGAAAGCTCCGGCGCTCGTCATTGGTATGCGGCGAGACGCACCCGCGGTTTGTTTAAACCCATCAAAACAAATTCTCCAGAGAGCACCCCGTCGCCTCGTAATCAGATATTTGAAATTTGTCACGCGTCTGGATAAATGAATTAGATAGGCTACTTTGAGAGAGAGAAAAAGAGTGAGGAAAGTACCGTACATTTATAAATAAATAAACAGCACCCTGTGGTGATGTGCATCTTCTACAGACCTTCTACAACAAAATGAACTCTCCCTGCCAACCAAAGAGGAGAACAGGCAGGCGTCGACTAAGTCTACCGGTCGGTTCGGATTGGCTTTGTCACATTGCTTTTATGCCCAATGAATGTGTGATAGCCAGATGATCCACTAATCTAACGAAGCCATGGCGACAAATCCTTGTTGTCCATCTCAAAAGCCTCTCAACTGAGTGAAGCTCAGCTAGTAGGAGGATTTAAAACGAATCTCCAAAGGTAGCGACAATCAATTGCGCCTTTAATTTTTTGCAAGGCAATATATTGACTACGTGGCTGTTGAGATGGCAAAATTGATTTCATATCCTGAATAATTATGCCAACGCTAGCGCTAACGCTATCCCTGCACGAGTCCGGAAGTGGCGCCGTGAAGTGATTACACGTGAAGCTCCACGCTGGGTTTAATGAACTTGGTGGTGTTTAATACTCCGACGGTGTACAGGTTGGGGATACTCTTCAGGTGAGATCCGTTCACTAAAAAAAACAATGAGCGAACTACAACAGGCATCGGGGAGTGCTTTCCAGAACTTCCCTCAGTATGAGCTAAACCAGTTGATGGGGCCTTCTAAAAGTGTATTTGGGCTGCATGTGTGGGTGGGTGAGTGGGTGGGGTTGATGATGTAGGATGTAGGTTAATGCACTCCTGTTCTGCTCCACCATCCAACGGTCTGTTTGGAGGCCTCTCTCTTATTCCCTCTCACAGAACCCAAATAAAACAACCAACGCAGGCAAAATGTTCCCCCCTCACTCAGTCCCTCACTCACTCTCCCTCCTCTCTGAGAGATATGAACGACAAAGGAAGGCCCTAGAACAACCTTCTCCTTCTGTCTGATAACTCTCAGTCTTGTCTTGCCACTACCCTCACCATTTCTTAAGAATTAAAGACAAATCCCTCTATGGGTGAGATGAGGCACACACCTCCTCCACCGTCCGTCCCTCTCTCTCTCCCTCCCTCCCTCCCTCCCTCCCTCCCTCTCTCCCTCCCTTTGTGCTCGGAGCCCCAGGCAAACTGAAGGGCCTTACCTTTGTCTGCACCATGCTGGGCCTCTGGTCTCGCAAGTGCTCCAGGGTAGCAGCAATATCAATCTCTTTAGCACCTGCAACAGACCGCAAATTGGACTGAGTTCAAAGAAACCCTGTAATCCTGCATGCATCTGTCAATCTCTCTCACCCCTTCTCTCTCTCTCTTTCTCTCTCTCTCTCACTCTCTCACACACACACACACACACACACACACTCTCTCTGTGTGGGTATCACAAGGCTACAAGAAGCATGCAGTGATTGAAAATTATTGCATTCATCCCCCTCAGAAGATCTAGCAAAGAACCTTGTAGTCTGTTTGAAATGGAATGCCACACTCTTCCAGGTACGTGATCGTGGAGGGGACTTGGGTGCCTAGCGTTGGAGGCAGATAGCCTTGGATCTCTAACATACAGCGAAACCAAAGTGCACCTGCGCACCAGTTGGGCATCATCATCTATATGGTTTCATGGGAACGACACTTCCATATGGGCTTTTAATTGTCTGTGTGGGACTTGTACTGAGTGAACCTCAAACCTCACATTTTTTTCCCTTCCGAGCTTGTGCAGTAGCTCTGTTATTCACCCAAGCGCTGTGATGGTCGAGTGACAAAGAGACCAAAATCAGACAAAAGTGATATAAACTCCCGATTAGAAAAAGGACCTCCATTCACCTTTAGCTTGAATGACTTTAACAACTGGACTATTGTTGGGCTCACTCATAAACGAGGAACCACTGGGGGGAGGGGGGGTGGGCAAAGCTCACAAGGGCTCATTTTAGATTCACTCGTTCCATGAAAGAAAAGAGACCCCCTTCTCCTCAGAGAGAACGGATGGAGTGAGAGGGTGAGGGAGAGAGAGAAAGAGAAAGCTAGAATCCTTACAGACCTTTTTTCCCTCCCTTTTCTCTTTTTTTCCCCCCCTGAAAAGAAGCAGAGTGCAGCTGGGTTTCCAACTCAAAAAGTGCACCAACACTTTCAAGTCTTAAGAAGTGTTGGATTCCTCAGTTTAGGAGGGAGAAGCCTCTCTTCCACAAGAAAAGACTTCGGGAATAAAACAGCATTCTTGAGTAATTTACAATTTATTCTGAGAAATCGGGGGTTTGGGGGGTTGGGGGGGGCAAAGAAAAAAAATGGCAGAAAAAGAAAAACGAAGACGAAATGAAGGGGAGGAGGAAGAGGAAGAGGAGGAGGAGGAGGAGGAGGAGGAAGGAGAGCGGCAGTGTGGCCATTCCCATCAGCCTCTGCTGCTTTGATCACACAAGTGCACACAGCAAGCAGCAACCTGGGCCTCCTTCTCAGGGCCGGACAAAAGGAGAACCAGGGGAGAACCGGCCGAGGCCCCAGCGCCGAGGCCCCTGACAGCCTGGGAAAGGGCCCTCCCAGTGGGCAGAGCCCTGCCCTGCCGCTGGCCTTTGATCTCTCATTATGGAGGGAGGTGGCCGGCATGGTCAGGAGGCCCGAGATCCCACTGACTCCGACAGGCACCGGGGGAATGGCCGGGGTCACGGCAGATGCACGGATGACCTGCTCTGCCCAGGGAAGAGGATGGAAGGGGGGGGAGGTGGAGGTGGCAGGGGCCAGAGGAGGAGGCTTCAGAGGGTGGGAGAGGAGGGCGCGGAGGCCACCCCATTGTCTTCCTGGCCAGTTTCACATGAGCTGTTTAATTTTATGCAACCCGGCTGGAGGTTCTAGTTTGGGAAGGGGAGCACAATTTGTCCGCCGCCAAGTCAGGCTAGTCTATGGTTTGAGATCCAAAGACCACATCTGACCACGTTTCACTGGATTTCTAGAATTGTTGTGGTCCTTTGAAAAGATACACAGAACATTTTTTTTTTCTGTTTTTCACTGACTAGAGAGTAAAATGCTTTCAACACAAAATAGAAAAAAAAAACACATCTAAAACCTAAACTGTCAACACCTACTCCTGAGAGAATTCTCTTCCCCTCGTTTTTGTTGGGAATTTTTCTAATTTACTTCAGTTCTCAATCCCTTTCCTTTTTCTTCCTCCCTCGCTCCCTCCCTCCCTCCCTTCAGCCTCCATCCTCTCTTGTTCTCCTCAGATTCTTGAGTATTCAACCAGGACCCTCAGTCATCCTCTAATGCATTGCAAGACCTTCTGCTGAAAATTGAGGCTTTAGTGTTGCCACGGCAACACCTCCACACATGCAGAAAGAAGAAGAGGGGGGAGAGGGGTGGGGGTGGGGGGTGGAGGGGAGAGAAGCCTATCGACTCCCACCTTTAGCCATCTTATTGAGGACCATGTCAATCAGGATGTATGTTCCGCTTCTCCCAGCGCCATCACTGCAAACAATGAGGGAGAGATAGAGAGTGAGGGGAAGAGGGAGAGAGAAAGGGAGAGAGAGAGAGGAAGAGGGAGGGAGAGGGTGTGTGAAAGAGAGAGAGAGTCTCATTAGTACCACTGGAAAAGGGAAAAAAAGCAGAAACCTGTTTGGTTTCAACATTAAAAGAGGGCTTGCCTCTCAAACATAAACAAATTGCTCATTTCTTTTCTCTTATTTCAGTGTCGCTGTTTGCTGTTGCATCATTGCCGAGCATTTGTACAATAGTTCTGTGGCAAATAACAAAAAAGAGAGTCTAATCCTCCTAGTAGTCTGTTTACTTTGTGAATTTCCCTGTTTATGAGAGCGAGCCAAGTAAAACCGAGATATGTTTGAGAACTGATGTGACATGACAAACTGTAATTATTCCAATACAAAACAATACAATTATCCGAGTGTGAGAGAGCCTTAAATAAAATGGCTATTGATCCGTGCTTTAATGAGGAAAGTCAACTGGCAGTGAGACACAGCTGAAATAAGAACTGTTTAGGGATGAACGCCTGCTGCCCAGAAATAACTGGGAATCTTATTTCAATACATTCTCCCTCAGAAAGCATTACAATTTGTGTGTGTGTATGTGTGTGTGTGTGTGTGTGTGTGTGTGTGTGTGTGTGTGTGTGTGTGTGTGTGTGTGTGAGAGGGACTGACAGAAAGAGAAACTGCACATAACAGAAAGAGAGATATTCATGCATGTGTGGACAAATAAAAAAGGTTGTCTTCTTTGTCCTGCGTCCTTGTGAGTGCATTCTGTGCATCATACAATCATCTCCAGCTGCCTACAGTCAGTATAATACCAACGGACAACAAGCCACTTTTACTGGCCTCTAAATCCAGCCCCATGCCTCCATATCAGACGTCTGTCATACAGACTTGGACACAGCCGTGCCTTCCAATTGGCTGCGAGTGCACATCATAACGAGGTGCACATATGTGTCTGCTTTTTAATTGCAGACTGCGACGCGTGTTAACTGACGCGCAGAGCTAGCATCCCGCTAATAAAGTCCCTGGCAATCAAACCTCCCAGGCTGCACCGGGCTCAGAAAGCGGATGGTTCATTAATCCTCGGCTACCTATTCCACAGCACACAATCTGGCCTGTGAGTGTAGCAGCCCAGGAAGGCTACACTAACCTGCAGTGCAGCTGTGCCTGTAAACGCAGGGCCTGTGTTCAGAGCACACCCTCATTCACTACATAGTGTACATAGTGTTTACTACATAGTGCATACTTTTAGAGTGGTAATTCCCTACATAGTGTACATAGCTTTCACTACATAGTGCATACTTTTAGAGTGGTAATTCCCTACATAGTGTACATAGCGTTCACTACATAGTGCATACTTTTAGAGTGGTAATTCACTACATAGTGTACATAGCGTTCACTACATAGTGCATACTTTTAGAGTGGTAATTCCCTACATGGTGTACTACATTGTGTAAACTTTTTGAGTAGTAATTCCACTATATAGTGCACTACATAGTGCATACTTATAGAGTGGCAATTCCCTACAGAGTGCACTATATAGTAAATGCTTTTAAAATGGTTAATTGATTATGTAGTGCACTTTGTAGCTAATGAGTGAATGTTCTGAACGCAGGCAGTGACTTCTAATCAGTGTTATACATCTCCAAGCAGACACAACAACACCAGAGACAGACTATGTATTCAAAATGCATGTGGCCTGCTATGCAAATCCTTGTGGATGAGAGTCAGGAGAAGATGGAGGTTCTGTGTTTGATGAGAAGGGGTGACCACCCCCTTCTGACCTCCGTGACCCCTAAGGAGCAGAAAAGGTCACACTGCATTATTTGAAGCCGTCTGCTCGGCTAAGACGGGTGTGTGTGTGTGTGTGTGTGTGTGTGTGGCTCTCTCTCTCTTTTTTCCGTGTGTGCTGGGCAAAGGGCATCAATCACAGGCATCGGTCACGACTGCGCAGAGAAGGCAGACACTGCGGACGCCATCTGCTCTCTGGGGATGAATTCACCCACACAGAGCCCTGCCCAGCCCCCTGCCTATTGTCTGAGGGTCTCAAACACACACACACACACACACACACACACACACACACACACACACACCGTTCTCTGTGAGAATGGCAAATGACTCGTCTCACACACACACACTGCTGCGATTCAACTGATGGAATTCAACAGATCCAAATGAAAAGCGCTCTGGAGTGAGATTCTGACACTGCACATGGCAAATGGCTGCAGCCAGATGTGACTCTGAAGAGGCTCTCAAGTGCTCCAAATCTATCACAGAGCTCCATGGAAAACTTTTCAAAATTCAGATACATCAGCATGTCCCTTTGCATTAGTCGCTAGATATGTGTGTGTGTGTGTGTGTGTGTGTGTGTGTGTGTGTGTGTGTGTGTGTGTGTGTGTGTGTGTGTGTGTGTGCTAAGAGGTAGATATACTTGCCTGCAGTGGATTATGACAGGACAAGAGCGACCCCGGTAGCACTTGTTAACCTTTCTGTTGTGAGAGAGAAGAAGAGAGAAGAGAGTATGCCATAAATGACATGAATGAATGACAAGAAAACGACAATTCACTCAAATCCCTGCTGGTCTGGCCATGCTAGACATCTCTCCCTGTGCTTGTTTTAGGAGTTGAAAGTATTACAAGAAAACTAACCGGAATACATTCCCTGAAGTTGGATCGTCCCAGAAAATTACTTTTTTGTGAGGTTCATGGCCTACTCATACAAGATTTTTGTTGACTCCCACACAGTTTTAAATATGCTGAATGGAATTAGACTTTCAGTCTTTTAAAGTATTTAGACTGATCTTCCTCTGCTTGAATGCGCACAGAAACAACATCCTATTTGCATACACTTTCAACTGTGATGGAAAACTGTGACCGTTCTTTCCCCTCCATTAAAGTGGCTTGTCAATCAAAATCATCCGGAGACAAAACGAGTGAGCGTTAAGCAATTAAAAGGAATTTGGTCCTTTTAAAACTCCATATTGTGACATGCTGTTAGGGTGGTGATGGATTCTGTGGAGAGGTGGTGCAATCCATTGCACATTAACCCTGCACAATTACCAATGTTACACGCCTGTAAAAGGAATGGTGAGGGTCCACACTTTTAGAACATGCACACACACACACGCACACACACACTCACACACACACACACACACACACACACACACACACACACACACACACACACACACACACACACACACACACACACACACACACACACACACACACACACACACACACACACACACACACACACAGCAAGCAATTACAAAATAATGACTACATGGGTTTTGTTTTAATGAAAGCCAATTTCTTTTCTGATAATTCCAAAAAAAAGTGTCAAAAATGTACTAATAAGCTGAACACCACTATGGATATTTTCAATTGGGCAGCTAAGCGACAAAATATAACTCACTTCTGAGGACACATTTTATTTCATCTACAACTCATCAACACAATAGTCTAAATTAATATTGTCAGACAACCTATTGGTATAGGTTCTGATTGCTTTTAGCACACAAGACACATGTAAGGGTAATATCTTAACAGATTAAATGTAAAATTGAACAGCAGACCAACATCCAACCGAAATATGAGAGCGGTTTTCAGCAGGAGGCTGGTTCAATCATACAATCCACGTGGGTTTAAGTGACCAAGGGTAGGACCAGCGGTTGGACGCACCGTCATGCCAGTTTGGGGCACGAAGGACAGAAGGAGTTAGTGTGGAGGCACGAGAGGAGCGAGAGAAGTGGGGAGTCGGCAGGAAAACCAAAAAAAGAAAAAAGAAAAAAGAGAGGGATACAAGGAGAGAGCAAGAGGAGAGGAGAGGAGGCAGGGAAACAGCAAGGGCCTGGCTGAAGAGACACAGTCTCCAATGATCACTTTTGTGACTATGCAACTGGACTCATATTACTAGCTGCAACATCACAAAAATGACACTGGCAACCGCTAATTAGCTGGCCAAAAAAAAAGAAAGAAAAAGAAAAAGAAGGGGAAAAAAATCAAACCAGAAACAAAAATGTTGTGTTTGTCTCCTAGTCTTTGTGATGAGGAGAGTACGTGAGAAGCCAGAAAGCAGTGCATAGAAAGCAAAAGGAATACATGCCTTTGTGTGTTATTATCCTGGAGGAAGCTTAAACTGTAGCTGTTGTGAAGTACAAGTGAGAGTTGGATGGAGAAAGCTTCATTTCGAATCTCATTTTGACTTTTGCCTTTGCTCCCTTTATTGAAGTAGGACTATAAACACAATACAGTGTTTTTGTATGGGTGGATGCAAGATTATCTCCTCTTGAAATCTTCAGGCTGGTTGCTTAATAGCTGCGGTAAGTGAATGGGCATCTATTCAAGTCAACCAAAATCCAATATCCCATCCACCACATTTTGAGAGCGAAAAAGCAAACAGAATTATGAAGAGGAGTTACAATCTCTCTCTTGGACTCAGTTTAATTTCCTCTTCTTTCATTTCAGAGACAGCAGTGAGGGGGAAAAAAGCTTTTTTTTTTTTTTTGGGCTCACAAAAAAAGTGCATGACAGACAAAACAACAAACCGTGTGTCCAAACAACCGCACACTTCCTTCAAAAATGTGCGTCTCTGGTCTATCAGTGGAGGTGGTGGCGGCCGATCGAAACCTGGCCCTCTCCACTGAGGTATATATTCTCATTTAAAGGGATTTTCGGACTGCTTCGCGGTCTGACCCAGGGGAGCCATTGCAGGCCATCAGAGCTCGCTCACACACCGACCCGAGCAAACACACTTCATCGGCTACCCCCCCCCCCCCCCCCCCCCCCCACTCCCTCGCCCTGCTTTTACGGCTGGACATTTCACATTTAATTGCCTGTTTAAATTAAGGATTGCCATGCAACATGGACAGTTAATTTGCTGCCAAGAGTGTGTGAGTGTGTGTGTGTGTGAGAAAGATAGTGCATGTATGTGTGTTTGAAAGATAGTCTCTCTCTCTGTGTGTGTGTGTGTGTGTGTCTGTATGTGTGTGTGCAGACTAAGGCCTGAAATCGACGGTGCACTGGAGGAGACACCTGCTCTTAGTCAGACAACAACGTGAGGAGACGGAGGAAATGAGCAGAGGGAGGAGGCAGACTTGACGGACAGGTGGTGGGGGTGGGGGTGGAGGAGTAGTCGGAGTCAGCACACTCCAGCTCCCTCCGGTTGGGGGCTCTCGTCCGCTCTCAAAATGGCCACCTCACCTGCGGAAGTCCAGCAGGGTCCTGGCCGACTCGGGGACACTCAGGTCCATCCAGGACAGGAAGTGAAACTGCGAGACGGTGCGCGTCTCGTTGGTCTGCACGTTCTTCAGGTAGAAGCTGCGCACCAGGAAGTCCTCGCACCAGATGTGCTCCGACACCAGGTTCACCTGCGGAGGCAGAGGCAGAGGCAGAGCGCCATTGGAGGATTGGTGACGCAGCGTCATACGAAGGACACTATTACACTGCAGTGTTTGAGACCGGGCGCTTACTTAAAATATCATCTGAATGTCTTTGCTCCTCAGATATTCTCTTCTTATCACATTCTAAAACACATGGATTTTTCAATTGTATAGAAGTTTAAGCTGAAAAAAGGTGGACACTTTTGTCCAAAGCCATTCACGGAATACATAATACCATTCAGAAATGTTCAGATATGAAGATTTATAACTTCCTACTCTCTTCTATGTGTCTTCCTGCCTGACACCCCCCTTCACCCGTGCGTGCTGGCTGTGACGTACCTCATATATGTGGTAGAGGGTGGAGCCCTCGTCCGGCCAGTACTGTTGGCACTGCTTGTTGCCGTTCTCCGACAGGGGGGTGAGCATGACGACCACCACACAGCCACTCTCCCACACCATCTAGACACACACACACACACACACACACACACACACACACACACACACACACGCACACACACACAAATTAAAGCAAAGGTTAATTCCTGAACATTGAAACAAACATCCCTTATTTTGGCCAGCTGAGAGGACATGGTCATGGCACACAGACACACGGGTGTGTGCTCTTCGCTGGTGGACGCATAGATCAATACGTTGATGCCATTCCATAGAGAAGCACTACATACTGTCTAAGTGGTTGCAAAATGGTCTTTTCATTACATGATTGCTGATCAAGAAGCAGTCTGAGAGGGTCTGCAAACTCATCGCGTCTGCCTGGCATAACACTCACGCACAATGCGCTTCTAATTCCAGCCATTAGCGTAATAGCACTCGATGCTGGTGAGATCCACAGTTACAAATGCAGCTTCTCCGACGGTGGCCAAATCATCCATTCTTGTTTGTCAGTTACACTGCCTATCCCTCTACAGCCTGGTGAGCGGATACTGCTCCATCACAATCTTCCAATCAAGGCCTGATTACAGTCGTGCAGACAAGGTGAGCAAGACTCTTCAGCTCATTAATTACGACAATCAGGCAATTAATGGCGGAGCGGCAAATTATAACACAAGCCCAGAGCCCTGGCAGAGTTGTCTAACACTGTCAATCAAAGTGTTTGTCACGAGCGCCCGAGTAAACAGGTCCGACATTACATTCTGTCGCACTTCCTGATAAGATTGACCATCATCAATGTGTTTACACGTCAGGAAGGGAGGGGGAAGGGGGGGGAGAGGGTAGGCGCATTCACTGTAGCAATTTTGCCGCCAAAATTGAACATGACATTTAGCGGCTAACGGGACGGGCCGAATCGAAACCTCCGCGTGCGCGCCATCTGTCTGTCGCCAGAGCGAGGCTGGCGTGATAGGAGGAGTGTCCGCGCCCGCCTTGCCCGCCTCGCCCGCCCCCAATAGCTCATGGCTGACAGCGGCGAGCTGGAGGTGCGGTAGCGGCGCTAAAGCTAGCAGCCTTCGCGCTCCGCTCCATTTCCCCTTATCACACTTTAATGTGTCCTTGGGAGATCTAAGGCCCCACGGAGGCCATTAGCAAAATGAGGAAAAAACACTGACTTTTATGAGCGCCATAAAAATACAATGGTCCTGACCGTAAACTAATCACACACACACACGTGTGATGTATCCCCACGGAGACATTAGCAGAGATGTGCCAAGATGACACGCCACAATAAAAGTGCCAATCCCCACAACCAACCAAAAAAAAAAGCTACGCTATTTTAAACAGATACCTACCTACATATTGAACGTAACAAAATAACTTCATCTAATCTAATAAGGTGGGAAACCAAAACCTCCCATTTGTCGTTACACATATTATGTCACATTGCTTTTTAGCCTTTTATCCGCATTGAAAATCTCTGGCAAATCTTCACACCGTTATCTTTTCCGACTTTCAGCGTTTCCGAATCCAATGCTGAAGCAGAGAGCCATGCAAACAGGTTAGCACACTGACTCTGCCTGCATTTGGCTGTGTTTCTGGCTCAGGCTGTCATGCCCCCGTCTACTCTGTCTCTGGGTACGCTAGGCCTTTCATGTCTCTGCTGCTAGTTCAGAGGACGGTGAGTCACATACCATTACAAGGATTTCATAAGCCTACAGAAATGTTTGTCCTTAAAAGACTTACCCACTTAAATGAACTCTTAATTAAATACCTTTTTGTCTGAGAGAATTTTAATTTGGTGGATATATATACAGCTATATGGGTTTGACTAAATGGATATGTTTAGATATTCTGAGCATTTGGAGTTATTTGGATACAGAAAAAACAATTTGTGTAGGAGAAAAACCTGCTGAAAGCCCAACGCAGTCGATATAATCCGGCTAAAATGTCAATAGTGAGCTGGAGATGGAACAGGCTTACTCAGGTGCTATGAAGGAATTGTTCAAACAGGGAGACACACAGATTCTGAGAGAGAGAGAGAGAGAGAGAGAGAGAGAGAGATGGATGGAGGAGGAGAAAGTGAGAGAAAGAGAGAGAGGGAGGGAGAAAGAGAGAGAGAGGGAGGGAGGACGAAAAAGAGAAAGAGGGACAGAAAGGACAAGAGAGTGGATTGAGGGAATGGGGAGGAGAGGAGGAGGACAGGAGTGGTGGATTAGGCAGAGATTTGGGGTGGGGGGGCTGGGGCTGAGTGTGTGTGTGTGTGTGTGTGTGTGTGTGTGTGTGTGTGAGGAGGCGGGGGGACGGTGGGGCTGTGTGTGTGTGTGTGTGTGTGTGTGTGTGTGTGTTCTGGGCCCCTGCAGGGATTAGACAGAAGCCCAACCTGAAGAGTGGTCTCCTTCACCTCCCACCATTAGGCTGTCCTGTCCAGCCTCCATTTGGGCCTCTCTCTCTCTCTCCCTCTCTCTCTCTCTCTCTCTCACTCCCTCTCTCTCTCTCTCTCATGCGCGGGAGAAGAGGGCTCAGCATTTCAAATAACGAGCACTATTAACATAACTTACAGGCCGCATAACAAAAAAGAAAAAAGAAATAGAAAGAGAATGACTCATTAGGAATAATTGCTGAGAAGGCTGCACTAAAAACTTTCATCATTAACAGTCAGGTTTTTTTTTCACCTTTATTTTATTGAAATGCATGTTTTGATAGGGAGGATTCAACTGTGCCTAATTTGCGGGTAAATAGTTAATTCAATTTGGATAATGGATATTTACTTGTTAATTGACAAAATGGCAGCGATGAAAAAAACAAACAATAATAAACTTTTTGTTGTTGTAGCTGGCACACACAGTTAATTGGCTTAAAAAATGACAAAATCAACGCATTAAATAGACAGCCTACCAGTTCAATCAAAGCGCACTTTTCAAACAAAGGGCTGACACAATTGAGAGATCAACTCATAATTGAAGTGTTAACACAGAGACCTGAATTTCATCGTCACAATCTCATCCATTAGCGAACAACACAACACTGGTGCAGTCTCTCTCCGAATGAGTAATATTTGTGGGCACAAGGACTACAAGGTCAGAATACAAGCCAGTCTCTCTCTCTCTCTCTACACACACACACACACAGACACACACAGACATATACACACACACACACACACACACACCTGAACATACACACACAAGTGCAAACACACACACACATACAGTATACACAGACAGACAAACAGACACAAACACACACACACCTGAACATACGCAAGTGCAGACACACACACGCACACACACACACACACACACACACACACACACACACACACACAAACACACACACACAGACACACACCTTTTCAAAACGACCATTCCTCCCTCGCCTGGCCACCCCTGAGCCCAGCCTCTGTAACAGACCTGGGGACCATCTGGTGCCGTGGCCTCTTCAACCTGCGCAGTGGGCAGCGCTGGCTCCTCCGCGGCCTGCACTGACTGGACCTAATTAGCCTAATATGTTTCCATAAGACCCGCGCTCGCTAAGGCGGGATAACGGCAGCGCTCCAATCCTCTCTCCGCAGTATCAGTATCAGCCGAGGCTTATGACGTCCGACAGCGCGCTCCGTAATAACCGACCGGACGGACAGGCCAATATCGGGAAGTGGGCATTAGTCACATCCTGTTTGGAGGCTTGTGCCCTGAGTTGCGATCGATGTGTGTAGGGGGCCGTGAAAAACAATGGGAGATTTATTTAACCAAAGCCAGGTGTTTGTGTAAATGGAATGGATGATTTCATCGCTGTAGCATTTGATTAAAACCGAAAGTGATATTGATCGATCAAAGTCTCATTTGCCGTCGTATGCACATTATAATGAACAATGGCACTATGGATGATTGATTGCATAAAGATAATTACTAGGCTATTAAGCATAGGCCTACTCTGTTCTTGGATGAACATCACTCCATCAACAGACATATTTCACATAATAGCACATGAAGTGCTATGTCCAGTTTTATCATATATTATGTAAAGGTAAACTCTATGTGATCCATCAGTAGTTACAGTAGGTCCAGTGACTGACATAAATGCAAGAGCCTACGGAGAATATTGTATTTTTTTCTGTAAGAGTTATTTACGAAGGACTCGTTTCAAGGTGAGGCTTACCTGCCAAAAATCAGCCACAGTAGAAGGCAGTGGACCTTGGGCAGAGATGTAGGCAGGGTTACGAGGATCATGATCCATCTGAGAAAGAGAGAGAGAGAGAGAGAGAGAGAGAGAGAGAGAGAGAGAGAGAAAGAGAGATTAACACCCTTTCATTAGAATCCAGTTATTGTGGATGACTGATCGGTGATCAATAATCTCACACGCTCTCACGCACTACAATGGCCAGCATTTCACACACGCTGATTCTCTCACACGAAATGCCACACACACATTGCATGGTCTGGCCCAAAAATATATAGATATATAGACATGTTTCTAATTATCCAAGACACAGTGCACCCTCACTAGACTTACTTAAGATAGGAAGCACATGGGTGTATGGTGGGTCTTTAAAACTAAAACTAAAAACAAATATGAAGTGAAATGTGTGATGTATTTATCTTTGGCTCCAACCACCTGTCAAGTCCACACATCCTTCATCCCACGTTTCCCCAGGGGCATTTACGGTCTCTTTATGTTTGCTGTCCAATTAGAAACATCTAGAGAGTGGATCCCTGACCACCATAATGGCTTTTGGCACTTCAAACCAATCACAACCTCTCGGCAGCACTTTTCTGTCACATTTTTGGGCATTTCTTTGGTGGAAAAAATAACCTTGTCTCTCTCGCGATAACGCACCAGTTGTCAAATCAACAAGTCATCAATGTCAATGATGAAACCGGGTGCAACAAATAAGTATCCAAGAACGTGTATGTAATCACAGATTGATCATCAGAGCCAAATCACAGAGAAATAACCAGATCAGACCCCAGAGAAATCAGCAGAATGAGCACTAAGTGAGTGCCTATACTGGCATACTTCACTTCCTTCTTCCTCTCATCCCTCCATCCATATTTCTTCTCTGTCCTTCTTCTGTCTCCCTCTTTCTCTCTGACTCTCTGCTTCTCTCAACATGTTTATTCTTTCATAACTTCTGATAACAGCTTACCACAGTCATACAGTGTGATGTTAGTACACACAAATATTGATCAAACTCTCAGCAAGGATATACTGTATATGTGTGTGTGTATGTGTTTGTGTGTGTGTGTATGTGTTTGTGTATGTATGTGTGCTTGTGTGTGCGTGTGTGTGTTTGTGTGTGTGTGTGTGTGTGTGTGTGTGCGCCTGTGCTTACGTGTGTGTGTGTGTGTGTCATCAGTATGCAGACCAGCGAACTGTCAGCCACACAGTAGACAGTAGGCCCCCTCCCTTCCTCCCTCCCCGCCTCTCCTGCTCCCCAGCAAACAGCGTTCTCCTTCAGCCCTTCATCCTGAGCGCGCCGCCAGCAGCAGCCCCATCATGTGTACACTTGTGTGTGGGGAGAACACTACTGTAGCGCTGCCAGAGACCAGCGCTTGTGTCAGTCTCTCTCTCCGACTGCCTGTCACACGACACGGCGCAGGAGACGGCTCGCGCCGCGACGCGTCCCCACCCTTGGGTGCCGCCGCTGCTAACCTGTCTGCGCGGCGGAGTGAGGAGACGACGACGATGACGAGGAGTTCAGGCTGGAGGGTGTTCCCTGCACCTTTCCACTAGGTGTTCTCTTTAAAGGTTTCCTCCTCTGTGTGCGCATTTGTGACTAGCAGACGCTAACAGGGAGGCTACGCTGGGTGGCGCGCGAAACTGAAGCGTTCAGGTCGCGACGTGTAAAAAACATTTTAGAAGACTGCATAACGCTATCACGTAGCTACTTCCATTGATTATAGTGGAGGCTAAATGTTGCAGCAGACGCAATGCGAACAGAACGCTTCAGTTACGCGAACCGGTGTAGTTTCCCTGTGACTTTGTCTTTTCTCTGTGTGTGTATGTGTGTGTGTGTGTGTATGTGTATGTGTATATGTACTGTATGTGTATGTGCATGTGTATGTGCAGGGTGTTGTCTAAATGGTGTGGGTGTATGCGATTTAAATATCTCTTTCTGACAACAGATGGAGGTGACTGACACACCTTTCATCCATGAGCACAGACAGAGAGAGTTGGCTGACTCTGAGGGAGTGAATATTTACCGACTAAAGCAGCACAGCCATGGCTCTGAGCCTTCTCTGGCCGCTCTCCTGGTCCTAACCTTTAGATGAAGCAGCGTTTAGTGCAGAAAAGTCAGCCGCGCTAAAAAGTGGGGTTGTGTCCATTAAAAGCAGCGAGCCCAATTACGGAGACCGAGAGCAGATTTGCCCTCTCCTGCCATTTGATTGAAACATTTTACGTGCGCGTCTGTGTGGGTGTACGAGATTGAGAGAGAGAGAGAGAGAGAGACTGTGTGAGTGCTGTGTGAGTGTGTGTGTGTGTGTGTGTGTGTGTGTGTGTGTGTGTGTGTGTGTGTGTGTCCAGTCTCATTGTGCTTTGTCTGCCTGCTCGTCCTCTCTGAGTGCGGTGCTCTTAAGCGATGCGGTGTGTGTTGGATGGCGAGGGCCCACATGGTGCCGAACGCCTGGATGGGTCTGAGGACCGCTGGAGAGCGTCCTTCACAGCCCACACCAGCCGCAAAAACACTAAAACTCCATTCATCAAATATATAAATATAGATATCAATAAATATAAAATACAGCTCTCTCTCTCTATATATATATTATATACACAGTATATATATATGTATAGACCTCTTGGCACCATGGTATCAAGACATTACTTGTGTTAGCAGGATGGTGAGGGAGAGCACAGTAATCATGACTGCGTGGAAGGCAGGAGTTATAGGGAAAAAGGGAAAGCTCATGACACAGATCCACTTATTACTCGAAATGGAATTCGTCATCGCTTCAGAATCCAGCTATTTTGTTGGAACACAAAAGGCCAGAGCACTTAGTGTGCAGTGGGGGGAGTGTGTGTGTATGTGTGTGTGTGTGTGTGTGTGTGTGTGTGTGTGTGTGTGCGTGCTGCACTGCAGTGCTCAGGGTTGCCTCCATTGTCTTCTGATGGGTTAGAGTGCAGAGACGGGGCTAGCCTTGGTCACACACTCTTATTCTCATGTCTAGTGTGTGTGTGTGTGTGTGTGTGTGTGTGTGTGTGTGTGTGTGTGCGTGTGTGTGTGTGCTTGTGTAATTGGTGTACACGAGTGTGTGAAGTGCCCCATGAAGTGTGAGATTTTTCGAACCAGGCACTCAGGCTGGCAATATTACACCTCCCTGCATGGCGTACGGCGGCGGTAAAATAAAAAAAAAAAGCAACGAGAGGCTGGGAGAGAGCCAAACGAGCGGGAGCAGAAAACGATCGAGACGGAAAGAGAGAGAGAGAGAGAGATGGAGAGATGGAGAGAGATGGAGAGAGAAAGAGAGAGAGATGGAGAGAGAAGGAGAGAGAAAGAGAGAGAGATGGAGAGAGATGGAGAGAGAAGGAGAGAGAAAGGCACGGCAGGAGAAATCAAAGCGGAGTGTGAAAGAGCACTAAAGGTGAGCGAGAGGACGTTTCGCACAGTTCTCTGGTGGCCATCGAGAAACAAAAAGCGTCGGAGTCCGCCCGTCACTCCCACCTATCCGCTCCATAGTTCTCGCCGAAAGAATGGGAACTCCGACGGAACAAAAGGTGACCGAAAAAGGGGAGCGCGAGAAATATAAAGCGTCTAATTTGGCATCCGCAATTACGCTGAATGACAACCCCCGTCATTATTCCATACTGTAAATGGATACAATTGTTCGCCGCAACCTTAATTGTTGGAAGGGAGCAATTTGAATATAAGAGCAATTACAGCCGTGAACGATGATGACAGGAGGCACGTTCGAGACGGTCTCTGATGGCCTGTTCGGGAGTTTATGAGCACGCCTATTAAAGCGGCGGCATTAGCGGAGAGTCTCGGAGATCATGTCTGTAACTAAAATCTAATGACTTTAAGTAGAGGAGGGTGCCATTCTGGGAGTCAATCAAACAGCGCACCACAGTCGTCTGACTCCAAGTTG
>NC_085012.1:8476975-8484475 GCF_963854185.1 Sardina pilchardus
GCTGTGGGTGTGGCATGTGCACGTATGTGTGTGTGTGTGTGTGTGTGTGTGTGTGTGTTGTGCATGTATACTGGTTGCTGGCTTGATGTTCAGACTCCCTGTCCTCCCCTAAGGGCTGCATGCATACTGTAGCAGTGGATTGCACACTCATCACCTGATGTAGGGAGGGGGCCTCTGTGCTTGCCTTTGAAAGCTATCCTCAAATGCAAAACGCCAGCCATCAAACGAAACCCTCACACTCACACACACACAACCTCAAGAGCGCCACCTTCACAGATGGATCCACCACAATACGCACAATATCCCCACCACACCCAAACACACACAACCCACACTCTCTCTCTCTCTCTCTCTCTCTCTCTCTCTCACACACACACACAACAGAGTTCATAGTTGATTAGTCGCTCTGTCCAAGACTCAACAAAGCCTTCTGTCACCATTATAGTTAGGAGCGACAGCACTCGATCAGCCTAATAGTGCTGTAAAGCCTGATGTAAACACGCCCAAAGCCAGCAAAATAAGCTCTTAAAAATGCATTGAATTGTAGTGCAGGAACCACACAAGGCATGTGATGTTTACGTCCTCCATTCAATGAGCAGTATATTCTGTCTCTATTTTTTCCCTCTCTCTCTCTCTCTCTCTCTTTCCTTTCCTAGATAAGTCATATCTTAGAAGATTATGCTTCATATGACAAGCAACTTAATAGAAGGCTATTACTGCCCATGTTGAATTCATAATTTAGTAAGGGGAAATGACTTTGATTAAAAAGCCTTGGTAGCGAAGTAATGAGATTAACCTCCTCTGGATGAAAGAAAAAAAATAATACATTCTTTTAATTCGCCCACTGTCCCTGTTTCTGTTGAAGCCGCCACCGCTGCTACGCTAGCCAGTGGCCTAATCACCTGCGTTCTCATTAGCTATTTTTACTCACCTAAGCCGAAGGTTCAGCCCGAGCCTGCTAGAGATGACCTCACATGGAATTTTTGGAGAAAGGTCTCTATTTGAGTGTGTTATATTTAAACACTCTGTGTTTTCATTATAATCCGGCACAAAAGTCCTGCACACATTTACACTCAGTGGCAAAAAACGTCTTTACATAAAGACTGAAATAGAGCCTATTATTGTCCCTATGTCTATCTGTCCATCTACTGGTCAATACACTTGCTTTGTAAGACACAAATTTGTTGCAGAATTACAAAGTACGTGCAGACCAAAGCGAATACATCTGATCTGACCATTTGTAGTTTTTGTGTTGAATGGGGAGGGATGGGATTTGCTGGAATGCACACACACCGGGAAGCATGGTAATCCCCCACTCAACAGAGCAGGTGCCTCCTTCAAAACGCTTTCAACCTCAACCGCGAAAAAAAAAAAAAAAAAAGCCCCTCAAGATTACCTTTAACATCAGCTTGATCTGAGCTCTTATAACGTGAAGCAAAATTACCCTTCACTCCATTGCCTTGAATCTCTGGCTTCTTCGATAATATCAAAGATATCAACCCACCCCACCCTAAACAAAACAAAATGGTAGCCTGCTTTATTTCTCTGGGGGGAAGGACCCCCCCCCCACCCCCCCAACAAAGCCTGGTGGTGTACAGAGGCTTGGCGTGGGACAGACGCTTACCTGCTGTCCTTTGTTGGCGCTGGAGTAATAAGGTTTAGGGGGAGAAAGTGTAACAGAATTACTGCCAGCCAATCAGTAGCCCTAGATGACGGGGTGTCGGAGCCAACTCCCCCTAATCCCCTTAAACAAGCTTCACAGAGGAGTGTGTGTGTGTGTGTGTGTGTGTGTGGGGGGGGGGGGGGGGGTGTTGGGGGTTTGGTGGAGCACAGAGCTGGGGATAGAGAGGGCTTGGGGCGGGAGACACAGCAGATGAGGTAATGGCGGCGGTGCTGGTGCTGGTGATGGTGTAGTTGGTGTGAAGGGTCTGGAAGGAACAGCCTCGAAAACAAGTGATTGCTGCTGCTGTGTCCACAGAGAAATAAACACTGTGTGTGCATTTGTGTGTGTGTGTGTGTGTGTGTGTGTGTGTGTGTGTGTGTGTGTATGTGAATTCATCAATGTGTGTTATTGGTGGAATGAGAGGGGGTATCATTATCCCTATTTATGAGCTGAGACAATCAAGGAAAGAGAGACCACAGCATTCTTCGCAATTAGCCATCGACTAAGTCATCAGCCAGGTAGAGCTCTTTATTTTCCCGGCCGAGGGTCATCGTTATTCATTTTCTCACCTTTATTGTCTTTAAATATATATATATATATATATACTGTATATATATACAGTATATTCATGTAATGCTTTTGGCCCCTCTGCTCAGCTGAGGAAATACATGAAGAGAGAGAGAAAAAACGAAATAATAAATAAAAGCCTGTGCTGCCCGTGGGTCCTTATTGATTTTGTGTGGAAACAAATCAGCACACAGAGTTCACAACAATGTCTGGATATCAAAGCCAACCACATCAGAGCTCAACCACATCTCTGTGGGGCCAAGGGAAGAAGAGGAGCAGGAGAAAAGCTTGCTTAGAAGATTGCTTTTTTTTGTTTCGTTTTTAAAAACTTGCTAAAAAATGCTGCAACATGCGAGAGAAATGGCAAAATAAACCGCCGTTTGCTTCCCAAAACGAGCTACTTGGAAGAAGACACTTGCATAAAGCAGTGATAGGTCTTCGTTAATCTGTGTTAAAAACCTGCTTACACTTAATGAATTCTACGATCTAATAAAACACGCTTTAATCGCTCCTTGCTAGTTTGCTGGCCACAGCACTGCACGTCACGGAGCCACGCTTCCACAGCCGAGAGCCAGGGGTGCTGTCCATGGTGCTGAAGGACCCACAGACTCACGTTCACTACGGGCTCACCAACTCAACTCAGTGCTGCTGCAGAAAGTCCTGCACTAACAGCATTCAGATTAACACACCAGACCTGACCTGGTAACAGCTACCACACACACACACTCACACAGCCACACACTCACACAGCCACACACACACACACACACACACACACACACACACACACACACACACACACACACACACACACACACACGCACACACACACACACACACACACACACACACACTGCCAATCAAGGGCCATGTCCAGGCTGACAGACTCCGATGGTGGGCCTCTATTCAGGCATGCTGAGCAGAAGAAAAGCACCACCAGGGCTATTCATAACCTCCATCTTAAGATCCCGACATAAAAAAAAGGGGGGGGTAGGGGGCAGGGGTCTGATCAGAGGTTTAATTTTTCATATGGAGGATGTGGGGAGCAGGCAAGATAGGGCGGAGATGAATGACCCGTGACAGAGCGGGAGCCCCGATAACAGGCAGTATCTGAGAACAGCAGTCAGGTGACGCCCCGACTCCCTTGTGAAAAGAGAGCGGAGAGGGAAAAAAAAAAGAAAGAAAAATCACTGTGCTGGGATCAGACGCTGACCGGACGCGTTAAAAGACCCCCCCGATCACATAAAGTGTGAGAACGATGGAGAATGAGCCACATAAAAGCCCTTTTGGAGTTTTCATGGGGACTTGTGTAAAGAGAGTGCTCTCGGTTCTGTGAGAGTATGCCCCGGCGCCTTGCGGTGGTTTTACACTTAGTCACACAACCTCACAAGACACCAGCCTGAGGAAGAGTATTCATCATCATGAGGGGAGAGAAAGTGAGGAAGAAGAGCAGAAACAACAACAACAACTTCCTATCCCTGAGACGAATGTGACACAGAATATGAGCTTCCTTTGTGCAATGAGTGGGTGGGTGTGTTAAGGCTTCAGAGACATGAGTGCCTCTATGTATGTGTGTGTGTGTGTGTGTGTGATTGAGGTGTTCTCTTTAGAGATAGATATTCATCATCTAGTTCAGCACAGCAGGTGGCCCAGGGAAACCATCTCAGGGAGAGCGCGAGAGTGTGTGAGAGTTTAAAAGCTGGGGGAGGAGGGGTGAAAGTGACGAGTAATTCCGTCTCGCACCATGTCCAGAGACAGACAGTGATCCCCCTCCTCAACAGCACTCGGGAGAAGTTAACTGTAGTTGTGATCTGCAAGTATTACAGTTTAAAAGAAAAAAACATACTGTCTGCTAGACACTCCATGGAACCTAAAACCTGAGGTACTGTAAGCCTTTTTTTCCTGACATTAGCAAACACAGTTGGAGCTAGAAAAGAGAGAGAGAGAGAGAGAGGGAGAGAGAGAGAGAGAGAGAGAGAGAGAGAGAGAGAGCAAGAGAGAGAGGGTGAGAGAGGGAACAAGTGTAAGCAGCCAGGGAACAATATTTGCCATTAGAAACGCCCCCACACTCTCTTCTCCCAGGAAAAAGGGCTTAACAAACAAACAAAACAAAGTGCTAAAATGCATTGAGTAAACAAGAAGTGTGTGTGTGTGTGTGTGTGTGTGTGTGTGTGAGAGAGAGAGTGTGTTTCTGGTGGAGGATGGCAAAAAAAGTGTATATAGTTTTAATAGCTTTTGTGATAGCCTTCAACAATCACAATCAGAGCCATCCATTACCTCCAAACACAAAAGCACTAAATGAATTAAATCAATTGCATTCTCCTGTTCCACCGTTGGACGTATGATGAATTTCCCCGCTGATAATGAATACTGCACTGCCAGGCATCTATCAGTCTTCTCACACCGGCTTGTCTCAAATGAATAAAACAAAAGTTTGCACCAAATTAAAACAATCCATTGTGTGTGTGAAAGAGAGAGAGAGAGAGAGAGAGAGAGAGAGAGAGAGAGAGAAGGAGAGGAGGGGAAAGAGGGAGAGAGAAAGAGGGTGGGAGTGAGAAAGGGATTTGGCCCACAAGGCATTCAAACTCCATTCAGGGGGAAAACAACAACTCCACAAGCACCAAAATGTCCGATTGACTATTAGCGATTAGCAGGGATATTTTCCTCCTGAGCGTGCGTGGCCTCTTAGAGTCATACGTCTCAGAGAGATGAGAGAGGGAGACAGTCACCATCTGACTCAGGATGAGAGAGAGACAGGGGAAAGAGAGAGAGAGAGGAGAGACAGAAAAAGAGAGACAGAGAGAGAAAGAGCGAGATTGTGACAGAGAGAGGAGGAGAGAGATATTGTGACAGACAGAGAGAGAGAGGAGGAGAGAGAGAATGTGACAGAAAGAAACAGCAACAGAGGGATGGATTAAGAGATAATGAGCGAAAGAGTGCAAGAAAGAGAGAGAGAGAGAGAGAGATAGAGAGAGAGAGAGAATGCCAGGTTGAATGGACCAGACTTTATAAAAGGAGCGAGATAAAGAGAGATGGAGAGAAATGGAGAGATAAAGGGGAACAATGGAATGAAAGCGAGCTGGAGACGGACGGAGGAAGGAAGGGAGCTGATAACGGAGGGGGGGAAGAAAGGATGAGGGTGGCCAGGGACGAGCTCACAGGACTATCAGACAGGTAACAGAGGAGCGGGGCTTTGCTGGGGCTGACGAGGAACCATGTCAATCAATAGACTTTTGTTATAGCCCACGTCCCACCAGCATGATACTGGGATATGGGGACGTCTGTGACAGTGTGTGTGTTTGTGTGTGTGTGTGTATGTGTGTGCACGCACTCGCATGCAGGTGTGTGTGTGTGAGAGAGACAGAGAGAGAGAGAGAGAGTCATATATTCAATCAGTTTGACATACTTAGACATATTTAGAGCGAAAATAGCGTTCTTGTTTTTATTTAATATTTTGAAGGCTAATGGTCTGTGCATCTCTACGTGCAAACATTTCACCTGCGCAGCGCTTATCAGAAGCGTGTCTGAGCAGCGAGTGAACAGGTGTGAAGAGGTGAGAATGGGAACAGCTGTTTCAGGAGCATGACTGTCTGTCTATGCATGGGAGTGCCCAAGTGTGTGAGAAGAGAGCAATGCATATTCTAGTAACACCTTTCCAGTGCAGATCTCCTTTTTGGAGTATCCGTGGCGGCTGTTGTGAATATTCACCAGAGAGATGGAGCCAGTGGTGCATGTGCATGAGTGTACTTTGATCTAAGTGTGAATAAGTTAGTTTTAATGTAGGTAGGTAGTGTGTGTGTGTGTGTGTGTGTGTGTGTGTGTCTGTGTGTGTGTGTGTCTGTGTGAGAAGGGTGTATATTATCTATTATCATGTTCGTGGTGTCTATTTTTAAATGTATATTTTGGTGTGCGTGTGTGTATTGTACATATTCACCATTATCATGTCCATCATGTCAATGTTGGAGTGTGTTGGAGTGTGTTTGGTGGATATGTCCATGTTGGAATGTGTGAATGTGTGTGTGTGTATGTTCATATTCACCAGTATCCTGTGTTTGGTGGATATGTCCATGTTGGAATTGGTGTGTGTGTGTGTGTGTTCATATTCACCAGTATCATGTATCTGGTGGAGATGTCCATATTGGAATGTGTGTGTGTGTGTGTGTGTGTGTGTGTGTGTGTGTGTGTGTGTGAGTGAGTTTGTGTTCATATTCATGTATCTCATGTGTCATGTATCATGTGTCGGGTGGAAGATGTGTGTGTGTGTGTGTGTGTGTGTGTGTGTGTGTGTGTGTGTGTGTGTCCGTCCGTCCTCACCAGTATCATGTGTCCAGTGGAGATGTCCATGTTGGAGTGGGCGGGTTCCTCGCTCCATGACGAGGTGCTGCTGCGTGCCGACGGACTGGGCATGGGCCCGTCGCTGAACTGCGACGACACGCTGTTGATGCGCGACGTGTGCGATGTGTGCGCCAGCGGCTCCGGTCGCTCGCCGCGCTCCGCCCGCTCCGACGTCTGGCCCGCCATGCGCTGCCGACACAAGTCCTGCCCGGGGGAGAGGAGGAAGACGAAGAGAGCGATGAAGATCGGTCACTTGAACAACACAAGTCATTCCAGCCGAACCACTCCATAGTAAATTGTGCGCCACCTTTTTTCTTCTATCATCAATCATCTCAAGAAATTGCTTTTGAAATCAGGCATTAAGACATTACCACAAATCTGTTCCATCATTAATAATAATATCTTGGATGTATGGGCCATAACGTCTGAGGGGGCTGATGAAGAGCTGCGATAACATTACTAATCAGATTCATGCCTGATCGCACAACAATATTTAATCAAAACAACCCTGGGGGACAAAGATCATATGCATACAGTCGTATGGCTAATGCATACAATAAATCATACTTACTGGAACATGCCATTCCAAATTAGAATAGATATCGCTGTTTGGCTAACCACGGAAGACAGTTTTGCCCATTTGTAATTTGGGCCTGTATTGATCAACAGCACTGCAGAATGCTTAGTGCACCATCCGAGCAGACAGTTGGGTAATAGGGATCTATGGGCAGTTTCATAACGTTATTCCAGCACTAATCTTCGGCCATCGACTACAAGTCACCTCGGATGTGGAGGAACGAACCCGAGTCGTGTCCAATCCCGCCGCCTCCGTCGCATGGCCACCACTGAGACGCAGGTTGCAGTCACGCGCGGGTTAGCGCGCTATCGTTTTCTAAAGATCCGCTACCGAGTCCAGAAAGTGGACCAGAGCAGCC
>NC_085012.1:8486975-8496975 GCF_963854185.1 Sardina pilchardus
TTGGCCATTATATTGTAGGGGAGGGTGGGAGAGATCAGCGCGTGCGGAGGATCGTTTGATGCGGCCTGACGCGGAGGTTGATTTCCATACGTGATTAAGAGACGGGATCCAGGAGAAAACGGGCCACGGCGTGCCTGAGCTCTCGCCATTTCCCAGCTCTCCGTGCAACAAAAAAATCGCAGACTCCCAGATCGCTCTGATCGCGGCGAGGAGAGGAGAGGAGAAAGGATTCTGGGTGACTGACAAGCAAGAGCGTGACAGCAAAGCACATTTAAATGTCTGCCAAACGCCCATGCTTCATGTGAAGAACAAGCCATCTCTATATTGCATCATATATTTGTTCGGAAAAATATAGCTAAAATATGTCTTGAAAAAATATCCCACTCAGTAAAAACAGATCAATCACACTGAAATGATGCTGTTGATTTATATGTGACACACTATGGCCACGTAGCCAATAGTAAACATGTCATTATCAGACACTGAAAATGAACAGATGCAAATAAAATCTCTTACACACACACACACACACACACATGCAGTCACAGAAACATGCATTACACACAATCATTCCTCCACGACATGGCCTTGCCGTGACTTCCTCTAGTCATATCGGTTTTAAAAAGCAATAAGGCACCCTTGTAGTACAAGCCCTGTCCAGAAGGAAATGTACTGCAGCAGTAAAAGAAAAGCAATAAACGCATTTTAAACAGAGAGGGGAAGCACCATAGGGCTGACAGGTGGGGGTCAGAGAGGCTCGGGCGGGGGAGGGCCGGGGGTGGGCTAGTGCGACTCGTTAATGCTACACCCACCCCGCTAACCCAACCCACCCCCCTCCAGCCTCAGCACACACACACACACACACCATAGGAGGGGAGGGAGGTGGGGGGTGGCAGCCCAGGCGGAGAGCACCGAGCGCGGGCAAACTCTCCTGGCCTCCTCCCTCCCCTCGCATTAATATTCGCCCGCTAATGGGGAGGATGACAGCTCGCTGTGCAGGTTGGGCAGCCATGTTTATATGCACACGAACACACACACACACACACACACACACACACACGCACACAGAAGGTATACATACACAAGCTCAAACATGCTCACTTCCTCCATCACAAATAAAACACTCTCACAGCCTTTTCCATTATCCCCCCCCCCACACACACACACACTCCCCCCCAGTGGTAGTGGTCATCTGTTCAGAATGCAGGAGGGCTAAGACTAGCGGCTAATTGCGTGTAGCCATGTAGAGCCTGCTAGCCTCCTCGCGCTGCGTGCACACTGCACAGCAGACCCAGCAGCTTGGGGGGAAATCCCAGGCAACCGGTGGGACGTGGCAGACCTCCGCGCGCTTCGCCATCCTTCGGCCCGCCGCTCCTTCCACAGTCGCGGCTCCGCGCAGGTGTCCGTCTCTCTCTCCCTCCCCCTAACGCCGGCTACCGTGCCAACAGTTGCCAAAGCCCCTGAGCTCAGAGAAATCTCATCCGTCTTTCTTTTAAAAACAAATCAATGTCGCGTAATTGCAAACTGGAAATGAATATGACTATACGGCCACCGGCCCCTGTCAAGACACCCCCTCTACACGCACGCACACGCACACACACACACACACACGCCTCCATCATATCGATACGACTCGACTCTTTTCTTTTGGCGTGCAATAACTCTGCCGATATTCATGGGCAGGGCCGCGGCGCAGCCGGAGCCGTGATTAAATATTGAAAATGGGAAAGTGACGTGCGGATTTGCACCCCTGCGCTCCGCTCATATTGAGCACAGCTGAGCCCAACAAAATAAAATCAATACGGCTCCGCCACCCCCACCACACACCCCCCACACACACCACCACCACCACCACACACCCCCGCCCGCCTCAACCACCTACACCACCACTGGCAGCTGCAGCGGCAGCACTGGCGCCGGGGAAAAAGGTCAGACAACAAACTCATTTCCCTGCTAAAAAGGCCCTCCTTTTCAGCCGGCATTCATATTCAACGCTGCTGGCACACAGGGACATCTGGCCTCGACCGTCCGTCTGTCCGGGGGGGGGGTGGGTGTGTGGGTTGGGAGGGGGGACAATAGGGACGCGAGTGAGTGGCGTCAGCGCCCGCCAATGCCTCGAGAGGGCTGGGGAGTGGCTTAAGAGTGCTTTTAAATTGGCCCTGGATGTGTGCAACCGCAAACAGGTGAAGACTAAACGACGAGAGTCTGCATTACGTCTAACGGGCTTCACCTTGAGCGCGAGCACTCCGCCGCCAGACTGCCTTTTCAAACAAGACTTCAAAAAACCCAACCCCCTACAACCACCCACCCACCCACCCGCCCGCCGTATTCTTCTTCTGTGCAGGACTAAATATACCAACGGCAGAAAAAGAAAAAAAAGAAAAAAAGAGACAAAATACGTCAACCGCGAACAATCCCAGCAAATCCCGAACCACACGAGCACGTACTTTCGCGTCTGTGGGAGGTCTGGAGTCTGTGAGTCGGTGACGTGATTGGCGGAGGGAGAGCGACAGCTCTTACCTGATAGGCTGCCGTGGCATCGGCGCTGGTGTCAGTCCCCAGGCTGGCGAGCTTCTCCTTCAGCTTGAGGTGGGAGTGGTGGCGTAGGCAGTACAGTGCCCCCGACACCCCCAGCACCATGACGATAAACACCATGGACACCACGGTCAAAACCAGGAAGTTGCTGGACTCCACATGGCTGTGTTTCACGATGGGGATCTGGTTCAGCTTGCTCCTCTGCAGAAAAAAGAGAGAAGAAAAATAGTTTAATAATGGAGTCTGTATTTAAAACAGCAACTCACTGGCCACAAAAAGATAAAAAATAAACGACATATCTTGACAGATATCAAATCTTCGCGACAATGAAAGGCAAATCTCCATGACAATGAATGCAAATGTAGACAGATAATGCATTATTGCGACTTATCAATTTTTTATGGCAATATCTCTTCTACAGCATCAGTGCATCTTTTAAGGCCTGGGGTAGTAATCAAAAGGGAGTGCTATGAATACACTTTACACTGTTCATCGAGATTTCTGCCTGGATATAGCACCCAACTCTTTTCACTTCAAGCGCTGCAAGCATTGCCACCATTTTCCAAAGTGATGTTCAAAAGCAACAGCGATTGAGAAGAGGTCCCACAGACAGCTATAGAACGTCAGGGCAAGTGACTACAGTACGTATGCAAAGTAAGAGAGAAAAGCAAACATTTTCAGGAGAATAAAGAAAAAACCACACGATCACAATGTGACCACATTTCCCCCATGATGATGATGACCCCAAAGGCTAGAACGCCCTCATCCCGCACCAACAGCTCAGACAGCCAAGTCATCTTGTTCTCAGGCTAAATTTATGTGTGTGTATTCACCCTAGCCAGGTTTCACTTTCCTGCTCTTGTTGTCCAGAGGAGTGCAGACACCCACCCACACACACACACACACACACACACACACACACCACAGTCACAGTCACACACACACACACACACACACACACACATGCACTCGCACAGTGTGGCTGAGCCTGTGAAGTTGAGGCTCGTTCTTGTCTTGGCAGGTTTAAGCATGCCACCATCGGGCAATTAGGGTCGGTCTTCACTGTAAAAGCTTGTCGCTAATTAGCCTCCTAGCCCTGGGTTTGGGCAGGACTCCATCCCTGGCTCGGACCTCTCGGTTAATGGCGCTAGTGTGTGTGTGGGGGGGGGGGGGGGTTAAGGGTAGGCGGATGGGGGTTTGGTGCATTGAAGGGTGTGTATGGACATGGAGGGCTGGGTGGTTGAGGGGGAGTCGAGGGGGCTTTCTGATGGGCCCAGCCCAGAAACATCCCACAGAACTGGGGTTGTCAGGCTTGTTAACCCCCCGGGAGGTGGGGTGACAGCCAGGGCTAAGCTGGAGGAGAATTGGAAAGGCATTGTTTCCACACGCCTGTGAGGCTGAATAGCCAAGGCCCTCGGAGTGTGGGTCAGACCTGAAGGCTTTTTTTCCCCTCCCCACCCCCCTCCCCTCCCAAGAAAAAGAAATCAGCTTCTGCTATTATTCTACACTATTAAAACTCCCTGAAAGACTGGAGGGGGCTCTATGGGCTCAGCAAGGGACCAGCCATACATCTCACTGCAGTGGAAGCTCCACTTCAGCAAAGCAAAAAAGAAAGAAGAAGAAGAAGAAAAAGAAGAAGAAGAAAAAAAAAAAAACACCTTCTGTGGGTGCTGGGATTTTTTAAACTTAAAGAAAAAAAAAAGAAGACATTTTTTTTTGGGGGGGGGGGGGGGGGGGACGCACGAGAAGAGGAATGCATAATGCAGAGAGCATCAAATAGTCATCAAAGCTGTTTGAGGCTCAAGGACAACCATCAAGCCATGTGAGAAAAAAAGGCCTGAGTATGTCTCCTCGGGTTAGAAGACCTTCCCATTCTTAACTTTCAATTAGCATTTTATCCTCTACATGTCAAAGTGTACGGGAATATGTATTATTCCATATATATGATAAACCTAGCTACAGCATTCTTAAAGGTTTTCATGCTATTACTGCATATTATTATGCAATTTATTACCACCTACACAGAGCTTTCTTAATGAAAAATGAAGAAAATTCTATTTCAATTCCATTGACTCTCAACCATTCTTTTCTATCATTTTCGAAAGATCAGCCTGTATATGCTGCGGTCGAATTCTATTCCTTTTATATTTTCCTCCTTCACAGAAAAAATAAATATATCTTTCATATGACTTGCTCAATTGTATTTCGGTTTCCATGGAGTAAGGCCCTTTCTCTCTCTCTTTGGCATTTCTGTGCTTTTGTGTGGCAGGAATGTTTTTTTTTTTTGTCTTTTTTTGTGCACATCAAACGCAGAGTGAAGCAGAGAGAGAGCAGACTGGAGGATGTCCTCAGTGTGGCTATAGGCTTAGGGATAACCCCCCCCCCCCTCGCCCCCCTCCTTCCCTGCCTGCCTGCCTGCCTGCCTGCCTCCACGAGCTTAGTGCTCTCAATCGAATTACATGAAAAGATCTCCGACATGAAAAGATGGCCATGAAAAGAAAATTGTGCTGGGCTAAATAATGTCCACAATTAATTATGACTAAATAGAATAAATGCATTGGGCTCGTTAATAAGGTTTGGGGGCGAAAGACACAGCCACGGACAGGAAAGAAATAAAGGGAGTGACTGACAAAAAAACTATAATGAAATACCAGAAAGAAAGAAAGAAAGAAAGGGGGGGGGGGGGGGGGGATCATCAAACACATTTATTTTATGTGAACATGGAAGTCTATATACAAGCTGCTCCAAGCACAAACACATTGAAAAAATAGAAGAGCAGAGTAGTTACAAAGGTCAGTGAATGTCCATGTAAATTATGGCCTTTTATTCAACTCCTCTAACTGCATTACTGGCTGGACTAAAGGAGGGGAAGGAAAGGAAACAAGAACAAGTGTGGTAAAAAAATTAAGTCAAAACGGTAAGAGAGAACACACAGCATAGCACTCATTCCTCAGGACATGATAACTGATATCATTTAGACATGTTGGCCTACACTGGGCTGCTACATTTAACAGCACTAATGGTTATAAGGTTCGGTAAGAAATATGGGACTGTGTGAGAGTTGTTTGTTACAGCTGTGGCAGGTCGTTAAAATGCAATCACAAATTCATAAATTACGCACCAAATAATTTATCGAAATATTGCTATTGACGGCACAGTTAGTTTCATTTAGCCCCGTGAAGGCATGGGTCATTTACAGAGCAATAAATTATTTATTTGAAACAGCTGGTCAACGGCCCAGAGTTTCTTGGTACTGTATTCCTGCATATAGCATCTTTTGTGGGAAACTGTAGATCTTTGTGGAAGATCTGTGATCATATATAAACTCTGTGGACACATCTCACAATATGATGTGTCCTTTTCAACTGTCTCATGAAAAAAAGGGGGGGAAAACTCACAGCCAATAAGCTTTGTCTACTGGAACTACGTGTGTGTGAGTGTGCCTCTAGTTTTGTGTGTGTGTGTGTGAGAGAGAGAGAGAGAAAGTGTGAGTGTGTGTGTGTGTGTGTGTGTGCGGGAGAGAGAGAGTCTCCATTATGCCAGTTTTTTTGTTCATCTGTCGGGAATAAAATTGGACTTGCAAATTTTCCCAATTCACGTGAGCAAACGTAGCCAGAGACAGGCAGCATGAATACACGGCTCATATTAAAAGCTCCAAGGCTCTGTCTCAGATTAATCTACACAGCAAAATGAGAAAACCAAAATAAAAAAAATATTATTGCAAAGATGCTGGTAATCTAAAATATCCAGTCAGATATCAAATTAGAGCACCTGGCTTGACTATCAGGTTAATTGGTACATTCTTCTATATAATGAAGATTTCAAAATGCAGGTGCTAATTTCAGATATAACATGGTGTTTAAGATATAAAACACACATTGCAAAATAATATAAAATTATATGAAAATAGCTTGAAATACGTGAAAACAGCAGCACAAAAAATACAAAAAATAAGTACAAAAAACTAGCTACTGTATCCTCTAACTTTAGCTTAAACAGTGTGCTGGTTTCACAGCATAAAAGTAGAGTGAGACAGGTCTGATGTGTATACATTTAAGGATACTTCTTTCAAAAATAATGTTTGATTACAAAAATACACAAACTGACTTATCCAATACATTTGATTTCTTCGAAATGGACAGCATGTTATACTGCAAGCACAGACCACATAATGAGCTTTTTTTGAAGCCAGCATTTTTGAAGCCAGCAAGAGCTCATCTCTTCAAAGCAGCTGTCTGGTTCTAGTTGATCACTTCACTTTAACTAAGGTCAGGACTCCTTGATGCCGGGCATTGTCTCTAGCAAGTAATATGCCGAGAGGTATATGGACGAGGAGAAGTATTCTACCCCTATTCTCTTCTTCTCTCTTTCCTTCTACCTCTTTCTCTCCTTCTCACTCTCTCTTTTCTCCTCCTCCCTGTGAAAGGGAGTGAGGGATTAGGAATCGAGCAGGAGACAAAGGGCAGATGGATTTCGGAGGCTCTGGCTTATTCAAATGACGGAGGAAAGGTCAGGCTAAGAGGGCGAGAGGGGAGAGAGGGAGAGCGTCGGTCGCCCTTTCGCTCTCTTTCTCTCTCTCTCTCTCTCTACACACACAATGATCTCTGTCCAAAGCCCTAAGCATCACAATGCCTTCCACGGACAGCCCACACCCACTCCATTCAAACTCTTTCAGGAGATTTCTTTTTTTTTTTTTTTTTTTTTAGTAAATAAATAACCATATGAAAACACACAAATGCATTACTTAATCATACACTGTAGGCTACTTCCAAAATAAAAAAATGTCATACTACAATATAAAGATGATCCCCATGGTCACTTAGACAATATTCGATTTAGTTGTCCATTTGCCCTCTGATTCAAATATGGTTGATAGTTTATGGAGTTGGCCTGGCTGGATCTTACATAAATCACAGCTGTAAAACCCTAAGGACAAGTTAATGGGTGAGTTTTGCTTTGCAATCACCTATTTTAGCTGTCAATTTCCTTTTAAAATGGACAATTATAAAAACGGATATACCACATGATGTTTTCACGCATTTTCAAATCGAATGTTGTCTTGGCAATAATCATGTTTAGGAGTATTATGGATGGAAGTCTACTACTGACATAATGTTATTTGTAGATTCAGTGGTATTTTACAAGTTGCATATGAATGATAGTCTCAAGCAACTCCCCCCAATACGACTGGATGAAAATAAAATCTAACAATCTCTGCAATGGTTGTGAAGTAGGCTAAACTGAAACGGCAACACTTTCTGAGTACACCTACACATGATATAAAATAGCACTGATTTGATATTGGTGTTGTATAGCCAATGTAAGACATTACAAATTGGGCTACACAGCACTGATTATAAGTACATGATCACTGATTCTGTATTCTAGTCCAATATGGACTAGAATACAGAAAAACGCGCATAATTTTTTTTTTTAATGTGCGCATTTTAATCGTTTGTGTTTTACATGTTATTATCACCTTGTTCGGTGGTATTTTTTAGTTTAGCATTAACCGTTCACAATAGGCTATGTGGGTTTTAAAAAATATCTCTTGCTGCTAACCTAGCTGATCCATAGTAGCCTTCGGGGTAAAGTAAAGGCAATCGATCGGTAAAGTTCTATTATCCGGAGGACAGACCGGAGCATCCGTCCTCCGGATCGCGTGGAGTGAGTGCGACGGATAATTTGAGTCGCAATATGACGTACAGCGTGAGACATCAGGTATATGAGTTATCTGTAGCCTAAGCATTATGAATGTTCAAAGATACCACTGCAAAACCGTTCTCTTATAAATGTTTTATAGCCTAAGTGTATGTAAACATTTGTTAAGTAGGCAACACTAAATGTTCGCCGACATCCCTCTATAACCTAGGTAATATTCTGCTGCTGTTAAAGTGTAGCCTACAATACGTTATAGTGCCGCACCGTAACACAGTACGTGATCTGTATGCTGTAAACAGGATATATCATATATGTATGCATGAATGTCGTCTCCATACACATGTTATTTCATACTAAATGCGTATGGTTTGCAGATTCACTTCATAATACAATAAAGTAAGATATCTGCTCTAGAAAACACTCCAATAAAAAGCGGTAGGCTACTATCACATCTTTAAATGTACAAGGATGCTCGCTTGAGTTTGCGGCTGCACCACAAATCATGCTCTGAAACCGTAAAGCACACTGATATTCCGAGTTTCTCATTGCGCCTCTGCAAATATGTACGTGCATATGTAAGTGCATAAAGGGATAGTTACCTAAATCCATATTGAGGAACCGAAGCGCGGAGATCGTCGTGGAGATAGTAGGTTCCTATTCCAGAGCTGCGCGTTTGGTTACTGTAACCACCCGTTAGCAGCAGTGCACCCGGCAGCAAGTCGGTTTGGACTACACTCTCCTCTCGGTCCCGCTGCTTAAAAGTTAACAACCTCCAATCCGCCTCCCACGTAACGAAAGACCGCAGTTGCCTTGCCATACTTTCGCAGTGGAGGGAAAACGGCAAATGAGAACGAGGCAGAGAGTATGAGCGCTAAAGGGAATAAACAAAGCTGAGAGAGAGAGAAGAAAAAAAAAAGCCCGAATGGAATGCCCGCCAGATTTTCCAAACCTTGTAAGAAGCTGCAGAGGGCTACCGAGTCCTTTGAGCGTTCATGTGCCAATGAATGAAAAGACAGAGAGCAGTGTGGTTTTTTTGAAAGCACAAAGTGGCTGACCAGAGCCCCTCTTTATATTCAGGCGCGCTAGAGTCCCTGTCTTCAGCACATGTCACATCCACTGGTTGCTATAGCGATACCTCCACATGTTGCCGACAGCGACGGCTCAGGGAGAGATGGCTGCTAATAAGCGTGTGGGGTAGAGGACCTGTATGAATGGACATCGGGTTTGTCACTCATTTGTAACGCTACTTGGGGGTTTATGTGTTCCCGGTGAATTGCTTTTGCGCTCTCTCTCTCTCTCTCTCTCTCTCTCTCTCTCTCTCTCTCTCTCTCTCAATAAATTTGCGGAAGGGGTTTATGAATTGGGGCTACTGAGTTTCAGATTCAGAAGAGTTGAGGTGGTAATTGAAATAGTCAAAATATAACACAATCTTAAAATTCAGGAGAGGCACGCATTTAAGAGATTTCTTAGAGAAAAAAAAAAAAAAAAAAAACTCAAGGTCTTAACTATGGATGATCTTACCCTAAACATTTATACCGGACATTAGATGAGGTGTGATCAATTTTAATGCTCATGTTTCCAGGGATTTCAGTAAAATACTGTCGTCTAGCTGTTTGGGTAAGTACCACGGTGTAGTGAAATCTGCTCTGCATCATAAACGGTTCTCCTGCAATGCAAACGACTGCTTCTACAAGCACGCTGAGACACAGAGAAACAGGCTGAGGGGAGTTTTTTTTGACGAGGGAAAAAAGAAGAGAAAAATCTTTATTAACCCAACGACTTCTGATTGTGTGGGGTGGAACAG
>NC_085012.1:8501975-8519475 GCF_963854185.1 Sardina pilchardus
CCAGCGAGGACATTCTTTACTGTGTGGTTATGGTGATATCAGTACAATGTTTGACAACAGCTCGACTGACTTGTGTAAGCACCGCCTTGCACTTCAAAACACAGAGGTCACGAGAAATGAGTCATCAGAGACAATTACATGCAAGCTCATCTTCGTCTTCATCTTGTGAGGAAACAGCTGACGGCGGATTATCGCCCAGGTTGGGATGTTCCTGCGCTTTCTCTTTCTCCCATTTTACCCTCCTTTTCTCTCTCTCTCTCTCTCTGTCTATCTCTCTCTCACACACACACAACACACATACACACACTCTCTCTCTCTCTCTCTCTCTCTCTCTCTCTCTCTCTCTCTCTCTCTCTCTCTCTCACACACACACACACACACACACACACACATAACACACACACAAATTAATGTTCTCCCTAGGAGGCAATATCAATACTTTTGATAGACTGCCTTCATATTTGAAGAGCAATGGATTTCATTATGGTTATTAAACTCAAGGGAGACATCTCCCACAAGTTAACTTTCCTTTGACTCGGTCCGCACTGCTCTTTCTCTCTCCTCCCTTTGTTTTGCCGGAACTCTCCGAGGGGATTAAAAGGAACATACTCTGACATTTATATTTAATGCGGGGCTAGGCGCGAATAAAGTAAAACAAAAATGAAACAGCTTACAAAGGCCTGTTTAAGGATGAGGGGGAGATTACGACAGGCAACTGGGACTGTGCGTGGACCCAAGTACAGTTTGACACATTTGAACCTGTTTTTCAGATGACGAGAGAGAGAGAGAGAGAGAGTGAGTGAGTGAGTGAGAGAGAGAGCCACGTGCCTTTTAAAAATGTAAATGTCCAAATTTGCATGAAATGAACGTGAATCCAAGGCCAAAAGTAGACAAGCAATGAAGGAACAGGTAGACAGACATACTGGAGTGAGAGAGTGGATGAGAGAGTCAGAGAGACTGGGAGAGAGAGAGAGTCAAAACCTCTTTGAAGAAGCTTTACCAGATGGTTACAATAAATTATGTATCGTCAGAGTTCAAAGATTTTTTGGGGAGGTGGTGGTGGTGGTGGTGGTGGTGATGGTGTTGGTGAGGGGGTGTTATAACAGTGGTGAGACACAGTCCTCTGACAGGGCTGAAGGGATAGACAGAGAGTAACACAAAAATTAAACGAAAGCATGGAATGTTCTCTGAGTAGAACTCAGGACAGAACGGTGTGTTTTCGTCTTCGCTTCAGTGTCTGCGACACACACACACACAGACAGACACACACACCAACAGACACACACACACACGCACGCACACAGGCACGCACGCACGCACACACACACCTGGCTCCATTCTCTTTGAGCACACACTTTAGCTTTGCACTGTTATTTACATGTACTGATTTCATGGCAGCTCCCCCCACCCCTAGCCCTTGACTCCCACCTACACACACATCCCACACACTCACCCACTTTCTGCCACAGCCATTACTTTCTACACAGAAAACCACAGCATTTTGTGTTCTATTGTTTTCTACACAGCAGTACCAGGGGAGGCCGGTCAGAGTGGGAGATTTCATTGGTGAGGAAAGACTAGATTAAAAGCTACATTTGGGGCTCTAAGTGCCTGAAATGGGAAACATGTGATACAGCTCTCTATGGCGGCACATCATGATAAAAAAAGGCTACTAGAGATGTGTTGTCTGTGTTTATATTCTTCAGAAATACACGACTAAGAGAGCCATTTACTTTGATAAGACCTTGACATTATATATTAATATATTACTACATCAAAGCTTTGTTGGCTTTTCTAAACTGGATATTACAAAAACCTGAACAAACATTAATATGTTTCCTCAATTTCGCCCGCCAACTCTCTCTCTCTCTCTCTCTCTCTCTCTCTCTCTCTCTTTTCAAATGGCATCCGTATTTCTGGCTTGCAGTTCAAAAACTTCACAGATCTGCTCGAAGTGATTACTCAAAGTAGCACTTGAAAACGGGCAATTAGAGTTGAGTCAATAGTGATCAGCGGATGTGTTTGCATTGTTAGAGCGTGTCAGTCGGAGTCAAGGCGCTCCCGCATTCAGAAATGAATAGACTTACATTACAGGCCTGATGACAATTTCCCTCAGAGACAGGGATGAACAGTGTAATTTTAATTGTAATATTATAACAGTTTGAGATCAAATTGAAATGTGAATTTGATGGAAATACAATTTCGCCGCAAATCCCTCTTAATAAATGACAGCGAGTAAGAGAGAAGACAAAGAGAGAGGGAACAAGAGAGGGGGAAAAAAGGAGGACAAATGATCAGCGTGTATTATTATAAACTTTTTATACGCTTTGCTTTAGAGCTCAGTGCCAATAGTGAATCTTTCGCTGGAAAGGCTGGCCATCAAAGAACAAAACCATTAGCAAAAACTCCATACAAACAAGAGGAATGAATAGTGCCAACCCTGCTTCCACACAGACTGGCACTAGCAGTGCCTGCAGACTTCTGTATGTTTGCTGTGCTTCGCTATATAGACATGAAATTGCAATTAATTTGGGAGCAGTCAGCTGGGCCCTGCTGTCACACATGAGCGCTGCCTGGGTGTGGGGCACGGGAGAATCACAGAGGAGGTGCAGGAGGAATAGTGTGGGAGATACGTCAGTCTCGGCCTGCAAGCCTCTCTCTCTCTCTCTCTCTCTCTCTCTCTCTCTCTCTCTCTCTCTCTCACACACACACACACACACACTATCTTTCTCTCTCTCTCTCTCTCACACACACTATCTATCTTTCTCTCTCTCTCTGGCACACACACAGACTATCTATCTTTCTCTCTCTCAATCATTCCTTTTTCTCTCCATTGATGTGAACTTGAGAGTATTACTGTATGTGTGTGTGTGTGTGTGTGTGTGTGTGTGTGTGTGTGTGTGTGTGTGTGTGTGGGTGTGTGTGTGTGTGTGTGTGAGAGAGAGAGAGTTGTTAAATGTAGATGTAGAAAGAAAGGGAGAGATGTTTAAAGGCAGTTCACCCATTCTCTCATGCTGCTTCTCAGAATGCACCTCACTGAGCTCCACAGCATCATAGATAAGCACAGGTACAGACAAGGACAGATTACTTCTGCAAACATAAAACACCCCGACTGTATGAAATAAACCCTTCAGGACTTTGTGCTATAGATCCACACTGTATTTTGGGCTTGTACTGTATAAATACAATGATATGATGTATGAACAGTTCAAAAGAAATGCAATTAGGTGTAAGTAATTCATGAACATACAGATGAGTTATAAACACTATAAGCCTCGGGGCAACATGGCTACCTTGCACAAATCAGCCGTGACCTGAACTGCACTCGACTTGTAAGCCGAGATGTATCGGGGGGGATCACAAAGAAATGAATGGGGTTAAAGTAGCAACGGCAAACAATAACAACAACAACAGTGAAGATGACAACAAGAACAGGGACAACAACAGCACCCTTGGTGGCAGAGCAGCGACAACAAGAGCAAGAGTTCGACAAGGCTGGCAGCTGCAGGGCAAGAGCCACCCCCTCTGTTTCTCTAAATGTTTTCCTCGTTTGTCAACCGCAACTGCTGCCAGTTTTATTGTTCCGTCATTAAGCGGGAAGGGTTACGTGTGCCGCTAAAGGGGGGGGGGGGGCGGGGGGGGGCGGGGGGGGTTAAAGTGGGGAAAAGAGGGAGAGAAATAGAGAGAGGGAGGGAGGGAGGGAGGGAAGGAGAGAGAGAGAGAGAGAGAGAGAGAGAGAGAGAGAAAAGAAATAACAGACACGGAGAAGGCCACATAAATTCTCATTAGCGTCTTCATTAAATGCAACCAGTGGGAGAGGACGCTTCCCCTCAGCCCCGCCGTTGCCATGGCAACGTCTGTGAAACAACGCCTGACGAGTGTCCAGGAAAAAAAAAAAAACAGAGGAGAGAGGGAGGGGGAGGGGGAGAAGGGGAGAGGGGGAGGGGGAGAGAGGGTAGGTGAGTGCATTCACTCTCTCTCTTCCCTGATGTTGAATCCCTCATTCTCCATATTATTCTCACTCTCTCTATCCCTGTATGTTTTACCCAGCTTACTCTCCGTGTAACTCTCCCTCTCTCCCTCCCTCCTTCCATCCCTCCCTCGCTCTCTTTCTCTCTCTCTCTCTCTCTCTCTCTCTCTCTCTCATGGTGTGAGGGGTCATAAAGTGGGCCAGGAGCCAGATCTGTTGATGTGCAACCCCTTACACACACACACACACACACACACACACACACACACACACACACATACACGCACTCCCCCCTCCGAGATTTGACTTGACAGCCCGATATGGTGTCCTGATTTACAGGCTATGGCTCTGATTCCAGCGCTTAATTACCGCTAATCTGGCCGCGCGGCGGCCCATGCTAATGAATCCGCCGACATCGCGGCGCGCGGGGACGCTAACGCTACGCTAGCGCTCCGCCTGTGTCCACGCCGGGCCGGCGGAGCAAGATGCCGGTGCGGTGCGCCGCGGCTGTATCTGATGTCTGCTATCTGTGTCTGACACCACTGCCTGGCTGGGATCGTGCTGCCCCTCAGGCGGAAAAGATAGCTCCGGCGAATGCTTAATGAACCCTGTGGTGTGTTTGTGCATGAACGTGTTGGTGCTTGTGCATCTGAGTGTGTGTATGTGTGTGTGTGTGTGTGTGTGTGTGTGTGTGTGTGTGTGTGAGTTTTATTTTTGTGTTAATATATGAGTGCTTGTATGTGTATGTGTCTCTACGTGTGCGTGTGTGTATGCATGTGTGCTCGCATATCTTGGCAAATAGAAAGTGTCCACAGGGTTGTGTGTGCATGGTTCATGCATACAGTATGTGTGAGGGTAGGTAGGTGTACTTCTGTGTAGGTGTGAGCACGGCTGTCTGTCTGTGTGAATGTTTGCTTCTCTCTCTGCGCTAAACACAAATCCTTTGTGTTTCTGCCTTCATAAGGTCTGCCAATCAGATAGGTCAGCAGGCAGTCTTTGTAATGATTTATGTCTCAGTCCTGCACCGATGTTGTCTCAGATACAAACGACTTGTTACTGAGGCGAAAACAATCTATCTTGTCTGAATTTGTAATGCGGACATAACTAGATCTATCCAGTAATGCTGTAAACAACTGCATAATGTATATGCTGTACGCTGTTACACATAATTGGCTAAAAACATGCTAGAGAGAATCGCTTAATACTGTAGCTGTTGAGAATGGCTAAGTGAGCAGAATTTTGTGCAGCAATTCATATGCCAAGCATTAGGTTTTGGAAATTCAAGAGGGCACCAGGATATTGGATATGTTCACGTGTGATAGCATCTGCATGGCAGTGTGTCTGTGTGTGGGTGCATGACTGTGTGTGTGTGTGTGTGTGTGTGTGTGTGCGTGCATAAGAGGGAGAGAGAGATAGAGTGAGTGAGTGAGTGTATGTCTGTGTGTGAGTGTGTGTGTGTGTGTGTGTGTGAGTGAGAGTGTAAGTGAAGCCTGTCTGTGCTGTTCTGTACTGTATGTTCCCTTGACGGCCATTGTATTAACTGCCAGTCAACTGTCCCTCAGCTCCAGCATGACACTTGGCTGCTTGACACTTTTCACTTTCCCCATACTGTCTGTTTACCTCCCATACTGCCAAGCCAAGGTCTGGACAACACATTTCACCCCCCTTCCCCTCCCCCTCCCCCTCCCCCTCCTCCGAACTCTGCCCCACTCTCACTGGACACCCCAAACCCTCCAACTGCTCTCTGCACCAACCACTAAAGAAAAAGAAGGGGAAGGACTAGCCATGCAAACTTGTCCAATTATTTCTATGTCAGCTTACATTTGCATCGAATTTATGAACAACGTGATACGCAGGACCAGGCAGTATACCCACTTAAAAAGCATCACCATCTCAGTATAACCCACTTAAAATAGGCAAGGATATATATTAACATTTGGGGTTGATCACAGTGTACCACACTACAGCTAACTACTACATTGCAGGTAACATGTTACGGTTATGGTTACGGTTGCAGTTATGCTACAGTATTTGGCAGACACCTTTGTCCAAAGCATGTTTGTGTGTGTGTGTGTGTGTGTGTGTGTGTGTGTGTGGGCGGGCGGGTGGGAGTTGTGCGAGTTCACAGCGACATACAAATAAAAACAATACTCTAATCAAGTTAGAGTGAACAAATTCAAAAACTAGAGAGACCAAGTAGGGAACATGTGATCATCTAACCCCTCCCTGTGCTTTATATCATCATGGATGTCAAGGTGTGTGGAGCGGCCAAAATGAAAGAAGTGCACTGGAGGACAGTGTTGGGGACACCCTCCTAAGGGAGCCACTCATTTCCGTCTGGCATCAGACTCCGAGCGGTGTGTCCCACAGCGGCGGAGCATCTTGGAAGCGAACGGCGAGGCGACACTTAAAAGGGTGACTGCAGCGCGGAGGTTGAAGAGTCGAGCGTTTTTCGGGAGCTGCGACGCAGGCTCGACGCAGAGCCTCGCCTCGCGGGGGTAATTGCGCGTGGTATTTCAGCGGAAAATGTCGTGTCAAAGCCGCAGCGCCTCGAGGCCATTGCTCCTTGTGTACATGTGGCGTTCGCGCGCAGGGGCTCGAGGTTACCGAGTGGAGTGCGCCGAGCGAATGAATATGTAGCGAGTATATGTAGGAGAACGAGAAGAGAAAGAGTCTCTTTCATCATTAATACCATTATCCTCAGTCGAGACGCAAAAAAAAGCTCTTAAAGTTGAAGTTCATTTCATTAAAAGACACAAAAACAGTATGTACTTTCCACACGTCAAGCGATTGAAAACATCTCAACTTTTGCCAGCACATAACTATCCAACAATTGGCCTTAAATACTGTGAATGGAAATTAGGCTTGTAAAGATGTTGGACTTAACACCTCATGGTCCCCTCGCTCCTCCTGTAATGACACGGGGCGACGGCACGGAGCGTGGGAGAGAGGCATTAAGACTAACACGGCGGCCCGCTCCCCTATCACGGGGGCAGGAGGCATCAGCAATTATGTCCCTGTTCGCAATTAAAGTCAATAAAAGTCAAGCAGACAAATGAATATATTTAATTTACTGGGTGAAGTAGTGGTTGCAGGGAGCTGTCGGCACAGGGCATAAATTCATTTACTTTCCTATTACAGTCACATCTTTGAAATGCATTAATGTTGTGAGAAACACACACACACACACACACACACACACACACACACATACATACACACACACACACACATAATGATGGAAGTCATTATTGTGCTTTCCTTTTACATTTTTTTTGCTGCCTTACTAGCATAACACGGCCAGTCCTGTGTACAATTAACTCTAAGGTGATGCATAATATATACCATATTGATTTACATTAAAAAAACATGTGTATATGTCTGATATGACACTTGCACCCGTGTTTTAATTGTTTCACGACGCACGTGGTTTTCTACCTCCACATTGTATAGCGGATGGATCAATCCTATGAATGCTGTTCAGGTTTAAAACGCCTAATGGCAGTAATTAAATTCGGTGTGCGCTATCAGTTCCAAGCCAATGAGTTATTAACCTTGAAACAAAAACAAACTCACAGGGGGGGAAAAGAAACAAAATATAAACAACAGCGTCAACACAAAGCCAGGTACAAGTTGGTGGCATGACTTTATCTTCCAATTCCACCCACTCTTCCAAACACACACGCACACACATGCACACACATATACACACACACACACACACACACACACACACACACACACACACACACACACACACATACACACACACACACACACACACACACACACACACACACACACACACACACACACACACACACACACACACACACACACACACACACACACACACACAAACAGGTGTGGAATTGCTTGCTGAATGTTAACTACACAGATGTGCTCTAAAATACTCTTAGCCAGGGAGAGGCTCTGCTAAGTGCAGGTCCAAGTCTCATCTGATGGAGAGGAGAACATGGAGAGGAGGCATCAGCCAAGTCCAGCAGTGCCCCCCCCCCCCCCTCTCTCAACCCCCCCCCCCCCCCTCTCCATGACCTCACGGTGAGTTTCTCAGTGTGTCCTTCTCTTGTTTTTCTTTTTCTGTTTTTCCTTTCAATACCCTCTCAACCATTCTGCCCCCCCCTCTCTCCCCCCCCCCTCTCTCTCTCTCCCCCCCTCTCTCCCTCTCCCCCCCCCCCCTCTCTCCCTCCCCACCCCCCCCCCCCCCCCCTCTCTCTCCCTCTCTCGTGGGCAGTGCGGGGAGATGCCAGATGCACTAAGTGATCGGGGGATGACAAATGGCAGAGGCTGCCCGGCTGGCCTGCCCCGGTGCCACGGGAGCACAGCGCGGTTGCCGTGACGATGCCAGTTCCTTAGCGCGTGCCATGTCACTCGAAATGGCACAGGGAGACCCCACCAGGCTGACATTTAAACCCCCGGCATCCTCCCCAGCTGTGAACTCGCACAACTCCCACCCGCCCGCCCACACACACACACACACACACACACACACACACACACACACACACACACACACACACACACACACACACACACACACACACACACACACACACACAAACACTCACTCACGCATGCATTAACACACACACACACACACACACACAGTCACAAACACCCACTCTCCCACATAGAGAGTTAGTCATGAGCAGAACACACTTTATGTCCTCTCCCTTTCTCTCTCTCTCTCTCTCTCTCTCTCTCTGAGAGTTAGCTGCCTCTCTTCAAAGATGTGATGGGAAAACTCAGCGCGGCAAAGGAACCAGATTGACAGGCCTCTTCAAAATGGAAGGTGACCTCTCGTTCTCAACCCATTAGTTGCCTATTCAAATGTCACCATGCATTTCAGAGTGAGCCTGGGCTTTGAAGGGGGCAAGTGATTAACACATGCTACACGCTATGCCCAGTAAAGCCAATCTCCCGGCATCATTTCAACCCACTCAGCTGTGCATCGGAATCTAAAGAGGGCCGCACTGTCCTCAATGTAGATTTCTATGAGATGGCTTTTCAAGCTGGAGCAATGCCATGCATGAACAATTTCAGCTGGCTGGCTGAACAAGAAAATACACAAAAGTAGATGCAAGCATTAAAAATGACCGACCAGACGATCTTAGCCGTGTATTAGATATCCCCCGTATCATACATTCCATTACAAATGGAAAAACAGATAATCCACTGACATCAAGGGGAAAACACGGTCAATAATGTTGTTACAACAACTCTAAGAATATCTCTGAAAAGATTTTCAAGAATATTGGAGTAATTCTCAAACACAGAAAAGATGAAGACATGTGCAAACGAAGAATCTACAGTACAGCGCCATTTTGGAACTAATGCAGAATGAGACTAAATCCAATAGAGTTCTGCAAGATAAGTACGCAAGAATAAATAACAACAAAAATATATTTATTTGCAGCATTGTTATTTTCCTGAACGTGTTAGTGTCCACATCCACAGGGTCCACAAGGACAAACTGTTCCATTCGGTGGTTCACTGGGATTTCATAGTCTGGGAGAACGAGAAGCATCACTAACAGCAAAAGCAGTAAAAATATGCAAAAATTAATTAGTTACCTTTTTTTTTTTTAAATAAAAAAATTCACAAACGTTTCTCCAGAGGAAATTCAAAACGGCTACACAAAATGCTTAAAATGCCAGCGCTCCACCTTCTAAGATAAGAAACCAAAAGTTGCTTTAAAGAGAGAGTAACACCACCCCCTCCCCTTACCCAGACAAAACATTTCACACGTCACACACACACACACACACACTACACAGGCTTCTCATAAATAAATAAACGCACTGTCCACATTTATAGAAGCAGGGAGGGAGGGGCGGCGTGCGTCCAGATAAAGTGGGAGACAAAATACCAAGCTGCACGGAGCATCATCAAAGGGCCCGCCCAGCCCCTGGGGGGGGCAAAGGTCGCGCGCCGGTAAAAAGGGTTGGCCCGCCACAGATCCGCCACTCGGCGCCTTTCATCAGCGGCTGGCGGCGACGCCCGCGCCACGGCCCGCCGGGCTGAAGTGAGCCGGCCGCTCGGCGGGGCTGCGGCGATATGACATTTCACACAGGGCCTCTGGCATTTAAGCCCCGCTTCTAAAGATGGCCGCCGCCGCCGCCGCCGCCGCCGCCGCCGCCTCACTTTCCCCTGCAACACCGCCGCCGCCGCTGCTGCCGCCTCCGCTATCATTTGTGTGTGTGTTTTTTTATGACGCAGACCGGGCCGCTAACTATTCTTTTTGAAAAAGGCAGGCGGGCGAGCGACAGCTGCCCACAGGTGGACGGCTGGCTGACCCGCTCAGACGGGCTCATTTCCCCTCTCGCGCTTCGGCGGTGGACAGAGAGGAGGGGGTGGGGGGGGGGGCGTGAGGCCGTCTGTCGTGGCACTGTGCCCCCCCCCCCCCCCCCCACACACACACACCCCGTTCCTTCTTTAAGGAGAGTTAACGATGGAAGTTTAGATGTGATCTAATATTGATCAGCTACCTTCCCTGGACCCAGTTACTGGAGCTCATTTAGCTTGGGCATTCACACACACACACACACACACACACACACACACATCATACACACACATACACAGACACACACACACACACACACACTAAGACTAGCTGAATAGCTTAAGAGGCACAGAAAAGCACACGGTGAGGTTCGCTAACCTTAAAACTCGGCACAGCTGGGCTTTTATCTGGTTCGGGAGACTGACACAGACGCGGAGCGTCTCTTACACCTGTTCTCCCTTTCACCACGGACTACACACACTCTACCACTCTCCACACACACACACACACACACTCTCCCACTCTCCTCGTTTGTCACGAGCTACAGCCTCTTCCCTGTCAGAGCTCAGTGTACTGTAGTTCCAGCCTAGCCATGGAAACAGCACACTGCATTTACACCAAAATAACACACGCGGAGAGGAGAGGTAGCTTTCATCTACGGACCCTTAAAAGCACCGACTTGAAAGAAAAAAAAAAATCAGAAGAAAAAAAAGGGGTTAAGCTCCGCAACAGTGTGTACTGCTGCCGAGTTTCAGGATCAATTTATTATCTCTGATTTGTATTTCCCTTTTCCCCTGTTTTTCTCTCTTCACATTATTTCAGCTATCACCCCCTCCACACCCTGCCTGCACCAAGGCCCCTTTGATGTTTTGCATAAAATTACTGGTTTGTGAATGTGTGTGTGTGTGTGTCAGTGTGTGTGTGTGTGAATGTGTGTGTGTGTGTGTGTTCGTCTCTTTGTGAAACGTGTCGCGGCGTTGATGCTCCTGGGAGCCTCAGAGGGCCTGACGGAGGCTCTCCACTCCAGCGGCGACGGCACGGTGGGCGGACTCTTCGCGGGCGCCATGAAAGGACGCGGCAGATGCCGCTGACAACCTACAGTTGGCATCTGAGAACGCGCCAGCGCGCCACGGCCCGAGCACAATTTGTGCGCCTTTATTTGGACTCTTATCAATTGACGGGATTAATAAGACGGCAGCGCCGGGCATGTGTGATTGGATTTAACCGGCTTTAATCAAATTGTTGGTCTCGACACTCTCGAAGTCTGTGAGGTGGTTGTTCATTCAAGATATTGACAGCGCTGGAGCCCGATGCTTGTTGGAAGGGTAGAAAAATAAAAATAGATATAGTTACTAACATTACAAATCTACAAGATCAAATAAAAATAGATATAGAGTTACTAATATTACAAATCTACAAGATCAAAGGAGCCAACAGGTGTATCCTGCATAACAAGCCCTGATCATAACAAGTGATATCACTGTGTGTGTACATATGAATTCTGTTCTATTTTTCAAAAAGACGCAATTGGATTTTGAAGGGAGGAATAACAAAAAAAACCCAGATAAAAGACAGGAAGAAATGAAACAAACAAAAGGGGAAAATGAAACGAGAGCAAGATAACGTCAACGTCAGCTCCAAAAAAGAAAGAAAAGAAAGAAAAAAAAAAAAAAAAACGCAGGAAAGCCACGGCCTGTCACACACGGCCGTCCAGCGCTGACCAGCCCCGTGAGGATCAATCGTAACGCGATCACACCGGCTGATTGGGTTACGCTCCCGTACGGAGGCAGGCGCGGCTAAATCTCCACCGCTGTGATCATTTCACCGTTTAGTGGGAACACCGCAAGCTGCCGTTTGATCGAGCACACACACACACACGGGCCGCCACACCCCTGCTCTGGCCGCAATGCCACTATTAGACTATGTGACTATTATCACACTCTGTCCATTAGAGATAGCGCGGCCAGCCTGGGAGGGACATACAGTATTTGTTGTTTTGGCGCTGATAAATAATCGTTGCCATGGCGAAGCCGCGCCATTTCCCCCTTTGTAATTGGCTGATAAAGGTTTCCAAGGTCAGCGAGGAAGCGGCCTTGAGGAAATTGTGCTCTGTTCATAATAGCAAGCCTTGTTAACTCGGTTTATGGGCGCTTCACAATTGCTTATAGGTCATCTTTTAGCACAAACAACCAAACCTCTGTAGAGTCTGCCTGTCCGCAGTAAGGTGTAAATGAACATCTCCTCTCTAGTGTGTCACACCTGCATTGATGTGCTAACAGCTATGTCCCTACTGACAAAAAAAAAAAAAATACTACGACACATTTTATTAGGATTCTCCTGGAGTACATTTATAAATCCAAGAGAATGTTTATGGGGTTCTATAAAATCAGAGAGTGGGGCTACTGATAAAAATCTCTATGGATACGGCAGCCATGATGCATTATGAGTATGTTCATAACATTTTACAGGGCGTTCATGATGCATTATACAGCTGACATAACCCTGCAGGGCACAAGCTTGGACACTGTGCTCTGTGACAAATGTGATTTATTCAAACAAATAAACATGATGGCGCTCTGTCTCTCTCTCACACACATACACACAACAACACACACAGACACACACACATTACACGCACACACACACACGCAGGGATATATAAATACACTGGCTTGTGTTTAGTGCTGTAATGAGCACCTGTAATGGATGAAGGGTTCATGATTAATGGGCTGACACACACACACACACACACTGCTTTTATTCTTGAAGGTGTGTACACCCCCTTTCTGTTATTTCTGCAACCTACATGTACAGCAGCATTTCTTGATTCTGTGAGGAATAGTGTCTCCAGAGGGACTAATCTGCTGTCGAGCCCCAGTGTCGTCGACCACAGAGAGAAAACCAGAGCGGGAACAAGAACAGAGGAGTGACAACAACACAACAAGGGGGGGAGGAAGGAGAGAGAGCGAGAGAGGGAGGGAGAGAAAGAAAGAGAGAAATGGGGGGACATGTTGGGAAATAAACAACAGCACATTAATTACTCCTGTTCTCTTCTTTTCAGGGGGAACCCGCCCCCCACCCCCATCAGCAGACAACACCTAAAACACCTATCTCTCCCCCTTCTGCCCCCCCCCACAGCCTGCTCCGCGCGTCTCCTCTCTGTTTCCTACGCCGTGCGTTCACAGCTTCGCCAGAAGTGCCTAATGAGACGGGCTCGCGAAAAACACCCGGAGACCCTCGACGCTCGCGCTCATTTGCATATCGCCGTGGAAATCAAGGGATGGAAATAATGGATCAGAAGCGGCGGCCGCACACCTGCGTGTCACAGGAATATCTAAAGGTGTTCACCCTAAAAGGAGTCTCATTACGAGCCAGCGAGTCTTGAGGGGGCTGGAAATTACTGTGTGTGTGTGTGTGTGTGTGTGTGTGTGTGTGTGTGTGTGTGTGTGTGTGTGTGTGTGTGTGTGTGTGTGTGTGTGTATGTGCGTGTGTGTGTGTGTGTGTGCATATGTGTGTGTGTGTGTGTGTGTGTGTGTGTGTGGCCCTGAGGAATGGAGAGAGGAAAAATGGCTGATTGCTGTGATACCTACATTTCACCTTAAATCCTCTCATTTCCCCAGAAATCTGAGCTGATAGCACGCACACACACACACACACACACACAATACCCTTCACAGCATATACTCCTGGAGCTGCCCATAGCTGTAGATGCACAGTGTGTGTGTTGATGTATTAGTAAAGATACGGTTCTCTCTCTCTTTCTTTCTCTCTCTCTCTCTATATATATATATATCTCCTTCTCTATGTGTGTGTGTGTGTGTGTGTGTGTGTGTGTGTGTGTGTGTGTGTGTGCAGGTGTCTATTGCTTAAGGTATCTGCTTGTGGGCTGTCCACGTCAGAGTGGTAAATTAGGTGGAAATGACTGCTGAATTAAGGAGTTTGAGGCAGTCATGACCTTTCTGCCAGATGAGCTCGCTCGGAATTCTGCCAGGAACTTTGACTGTGAGAACCGCAAGAGCTCTCTCTCTCACACACACACACACACCCATACTCACAAACACACACGCGCACACACGCACACACACATACACACACACACACACACACACACACACACACACACACACACACATACACACAAACACACACACATACACACACACACACACACACATACACACACACACACACACACACACACACACACACACACACGGAGAGACGGCGGGGTGGGGTGGGGGGGGTTACTATTTAATGCAGCATGGCTTCTGCAGGTCCCTTCACTTAGTCTCTGTTGTCAAATAGGGAATATTGAGGTGGGAAAAAACAGAATACGCACGGAGTCAAAGGTGGAATGAAAGCCCATTGTGTCGTCTCCGGGAACAGCTGTGCTCGATTCAGACGCCAGCCCACTCCACCTCCGCTGGGTGTTCAAAATGTAAACACGAATATAACGCGACGGAGGACGCGGATTAAGAAAAAATATATATACGGCGACGCGCCGTCGCGGCTACTTCAATGGCTCGGCGTGCGTCGAGGCCATGTAGGGGTTTTCATCCGTCGCCACCAAGACCAGCGATTTGAAGGCACAGTGCGGGGGGGCCCGAGGATGCCGGCAATCAGAACGGAGCTCGTAATACAAATACAAATAATACAAAAATATATATATTTTTCCTTCAGAATGGTGGCCTGTGATCATATGTGGATGCCATGGCCGGGCACAGGGTTGGGTTGGGGGTTGGGGGTTTGGAGCGGGAGGGGGGGGGGGGGGGGGGGGGGGGGGGTGGAGGTTCTTGACGGACGTGGCTATTTTAGCCGGCCACTGTGCACCTGCTGGACCTGCCAGTGCTGGTCAGAGCCCAAGTGTCCCCGCGGGTCTGACGAGATGATCATTACCGGACTGAGCGGCCGTGGCGGGTGACACGTGGCACAGGCAGGAGCACGGGGAAGGGACCGGGAGTGTACGATGGAGCAGAGAGAGTGTGTGTGTGTGTGTGTGAGTGTGTGTGTGTGTGTGTGTGTGTGTGTGTGTGTGTGTGTGTGTTTGGAGCGCGACTCTTCCCCGCCGCACGCAGCACACACATGCACGCGGGTGAGGAGGCTAGGCAGCCGAGGCAGACCCCTGCTGAGCGAGCGGAGGCTGCCAGCTGCCATTCTTCCTCCATTTTGTTTTTATTGCTTCTTTCGTTTTTGCTTTTTTTCCCCTCCCTTTTTGGTGGATCAGCTAATAATAGCATCTTCCTTCCAGGCAGAGAGATGAAGATGGTGTGTGTGTGTGTGTGTGTGGGGGGGGGGGGGGGGGTTGGGGGGGGCGAAAGGGGGCTCTGTCAGGTGCACTTCCCCCTCCTCCAGTGATGATGACAGGGAGAGATCCCCCCAAAAAAGGTACAAGCACACACACACACACACACACACACACACACACACACACACACACACACACACACACACACACACATACAGACACAGAGGGAAACATACACACACACACAGACACACAAGTCCCTTCCCCCACAAATCCTCTTTACTCTTTCTGAAACTCAGATGCGGTGAACCAATAACCTGTGTGTCTGACACACACACACACACACACACAGAGACACACACACATACACACAGACATACTGATATGCGCACAAACACACACACAGTTGCTGAGTGAACATCTCCATGGCAACCATCACATCTGACACCAGGGTGGCGGGGTCTCTGTCGTCATGGAGACCCACACAGCTGACACAGGTGGTCTCGGTGGGGGAAAAGTGGTGCATGCGTGTGTGTGTCTATGTGTGTACGCGTGTGTGTATTTGTGAGGTTGTGGGGGGAGGGGGGCGTGTCATGACCACCAGGTGCTGAACGACCTCTTGACCCCCGCTGGTGATGAAGGGATGAGGAGGGATGATCGGTCACGCCTCTCCATTTGCCGTTTAGCAACGCTCTCTCTTCTCTCTCTCTCTCTCCATCTATCTCTCTTCTCCCTCCCTCTCTATCCTTCTCTCCTTCCTATCTGTCTAGCGGAGTATCTACAACACACCTAATTGTTTTTGCTTCACATTTTTCACCTCTTTCTTTCTCTCCCCCTCCCCTTCTCTTTCACCCCCTTTTTCTCTCTCTGTGGTGAAAATGGCAGTGTCTAGTCCTCAAAGGGCCATGCAGTAGATTTCACAGGATGGCAAATGAGGTGATTAAAATATTAATCAACGCATTAATCAACTCCCCTCCTAAACCTTCCTCTGCCCCTCCGTAGCCAGAACACACTCTGCCCTGCCTCATCTCTACTCTACCTCTCTCTCTCTCTCTCTCTCTCCTTACGTCTCTTCCATTGGGGTTCACACGTTCGCATGTAAGTGCATTAATGTGGAATGACACCTCGTCCCCTTCACTGGGGTTGGCTCAGCTCAGGCGAGGATAGCTAGCTAGCCTTGGGATGAAGCCTACACATGTACCAGGCAAGACTCAGGCTCTCAAACTCATCGGGAATATATTACACAGAAACGCGCTGGGCAGAAAGGCAGATGCTGGTATACAACATTATGAGGGAATATACTGATATGCGATATTAGGCACACACATACTTAGCTTCTGCATGTCAAATAAAAAGGATGCTTTAAGACCAGCTTGACTTCACATTAACAATCGGGGGAGAGGGACAAAAAAAAAAATACTATGATCATTATCATATCATTATTTATAAAGAGTTTGGCTCTGTTTGGCTCTGTTGGTGCAGGCTCTAAATTATGCTCTGCTACACAGCATGTCCACTTCCATAGGTAAACAGGGAATGTAGCTCATCCACAAGCTATCCATTACTTAATTATTAAAACACTGCCTTCATAGATCCCACACGCACCACCAGGGTGCAGTCTTAAATATTCATACAATGTTATTCCACAGCATAAACACATAATGTGATGCAGCGCTGCTGTGTGTGTGTGTGTGTGTGTGTGTGTGTGTGTGTGTGTTTGGGTGTGTGTGTGTGTCTCTCTCTCTGTCTCACTCTCTCTCTCTCTCTGTGTGTGTGTGTGTATGTGTGTAGATAGCTAGACAGAGCTGGGCTCTATCGATCAGTTTTCTCTCTCCAGCTGACATTTGCTTATCTTAGTCAACATCGAGGTGCCTGTTGTTGATGGCGCTGCAGCGGTGCTATCGGGACATCGCTCTAAGCTGTTTTGTCATTAGTCCTCATTTGAGACGCCGTGTGAAGGGAGGAACGGGGAGGAGGA
>NC_085012.1:8521975-8529475 GCF_963854185.1 Sardina pilchardus
AAAGAGGAAGAGGGGGATGAAAGAGCGATACAAGTGAAGCCCCAGACAACTGTAGCATTGCAATACATATGACCTCTCAGAGCGGCTGATCCTGAAATATCACCATGGCCAGTTTCAGCTTCTATCAGTGCTGTCTGATAAGAACAAACACCGCAGTAACACAGTTAACAGTATCTCAGTCACATAAAAAAAAAAACAGTAAAAAAAAACCCCTTTATTTATATAGCGCTTTTATAGTAAGTGCTTCACAATGTCAGGTGCAAGTAAGAATAAACAGACACTAAAATACATAATTCTGGGTAGTTCAATGACAGAAGGAACATGCATTTTGAGAGTTTATCCAAATGCTTATCTGGAAGAGGAGGTCTTCTGCTGCCTTTTCAAAGAGTCCACAGAATCAGCAAGGTAATCGACAATCTAAGGGCAACAGTTTCAAAAACGCAATCAGCACAGGTCTTTAGAGAGGTGTACGGGACCGACTCTTGGTTGTTGGACCTCAGGGAGTGTGCGGGTGAGTGAAGGTGAATTAAACTGGTCCCACATATGCAGGGGCCTGACTATGGAGCGCTCTGTAATAGTGAGTATCTTGAACTGAAGCCGGAAGCCAGCGAAGGGAACTGCACAGAGGGGTGCTGTGAGCTTCTGCTAGACCTTGTGAGTAGTCTTGCAATAGTATTTCGAATAGACTATAGGTGAGCACAGTTATTCAAGGAGTTGAAAAGTGCATTATAGTAGTCAATACTGGATGAAATAGGTAAAAGCAAAAATAGGTAAAAGCATGTTAATAACTAGCCTGGCTGTTCCCATGCTGCCTTGTGCGCAATTTGATTCACGCTGCTAAGGCAGCCTGGAAACTACCGCCCTTATTCTTGCAAGATGATGATGAGCTATGCACAGACACATTTGCTAGACATCTGTGGCGCCCAATAAACGGATCTGGGCATTTTTTCAAATACGAGAAAATGAACGTTTGGTTCCCAGACCACGTCTCATTGAGAAGTGGTGGCACTAGCCAGGCTAGTTCATAACAAAAATAATAATACTTTTATTTAAAGGCTCCTTTTTTGGCACTCAAGGTCACCATACATACATACTTAAACGTTTTTTATTTTATTTATTTATTAAAAGTTCAGTTTCAAACATGGACCTCGATCTACAGTAGCTGTTCCAAGCACATGGAAAAACACATGATTTAGCCAGCTGCTTGACACGACTATGCTAATATCACCTCTAAATTGTAAAGGTTTCAATGAACGGCAGATGAAAGAGGCCCAATGATTTGCATGATTACAGGAGCAACATGTCTGGAGCGATAAATAAGACTTCTGTCTTACCTGCTTTTAACTGTCTTACCTGCTTTTAACTGTAAGAAATGTCCTGCCATCCGGTCTTTGATGGTATCTAGGAAATCTAAGAGCCTAAAAAGCTTAGAACCCTCATTGGGTTTAAATGTAAACTGAAGTTGTACATTGTCTGCATAAAAGTGGTAGTTTATAATCTGTCCCAGTTGCAACAAATATATACCCTGGAAATCCAGAGTTCTCGCGAGAACACAATTTTAATTGTTTCTGCAAGATACTCTGGCCACAAGCAATGATGCAAGTTACGTTTACCCCAACCAAAGGCGAGCTAAACTGATGACGACAACGCTACATTGTTCAAACTCAGTAAACATTGGTCTACTGTTATCCAATTGCATGCAGTGAGATTTTCAAATGCACGCTTGGTGCATCCCCTTGATTTGGGCCATTACATTATTCGTGGCCAGACCCTTAATCTGAAAGATGCCAGGGTCTGGTTTACAACCAGGCTAACAAATAGGGGAAAGGGCCCCAAAATCGAACCCTGTGGAACACCAAAACATTGTGGTGAGGAAGCAAGTGGCCAACAGAGGGTGCCTCTCAACATGCCTCCTCGATCCTTGATGCTCGATCCTCGAGGGGCGTTCCCACTGATCTATAACTAACACCATAGACTATCCCATTGTTTCCCCCCCCCCCACCATCATTCTTTATGTAGATCAGTGAGGATCGAGGCCCGAGGAGCGAGGGAGGACGTACTTAGAGACAGCACAGCTCCTGCCAGCGAGACGGAGATGGCAAACCTCTCCCAAATCCTGCCACAGAGAAAGGGCTGTGGCTCCGCCCAATCACAAATGCTAGACTCTCTCCAACACCTGACTTGGCTTTGCACTTAGCACTTTCACTGCCTGTGGCATTTCTTCAACCCCTTAGAAGCCCATCACTCTCCTCTTTTCCTCTCCTTCCTTCCCCTTCGTGCCCGCCCCAACCACCCCCTTTGGAACTCTTCTCCAACCCCCGATGCCAGGCCCTCTCACACTGACCTGTCTCCGATGATGCATTTGCAAAGGTTTGTGAGTTTTGCGGCTACGTTTTTTCTCTCGGCATTCTCATTTCCATAGAAAGCTGCTTGGGAGGTGGCTGTCGGAGGCTTTGAGTGCATCAATGGGCCCTTGATTAGATTCCCACCTCAGTGAAGCCCCGTATGAATATTTATTAGCCACAAAACGCACACTTCCCCTCTCTCTCTCTCTCGTTTCATTTTTTCTGTCGTGCCGCATCCTTCCTGATGTTCGCTCTCCCCCTCTCCTCTTAATTTCTTTATGAATATTTAGGGGTGAATTATGCCGCTCCCCGTAAACTGACAGCACTTCTGCTAATCCTGTTATTGTTCTGCCGAGGAGGTGGCTGCACCTCGCGCTTAAAAGTGTCGAGAAAAGAATGGCGGTCTTCCCTTTTTCTATGTGTGCTTTGCATCGCAGTTTTACCCCCACCCACACCACCCCCCGTTTGATTTGCTGTTGCTGTGTTTGTCCCTCCTTTGTCACGGTGTGGAACCAGACGAGGAGCGGAGGATGAATCCGAGAGCCCCATATCAAAGCGAGCCTCTTAAATGAGGAGTATAGGCGCCTCTAATTTTCACTGAAGCGATCAATGGCTTTTCACATAATAGATACACCATTAAGTAGGGCCTGAAAGAAACATCACAAGATACTGTGTGGAGATAAGATGGCTCTCTTTCTCTCTCTCTCGCTCTCTCTCTCTCTCTTTCTGTCTCTGCTTTCTCTTTTCCCATCTTTAGTTCAGCAACCTTCTCCCTGACCAATCATACTCAATTTTGAGAGGAAAGCTGAAGAAAACTCCCCAGAGACAACTTAGTTTGTTTTCAATTCAATCGGTTTCAGAGGCACGACCACCTTGTCAAGCTCTAAATGCAGTCTTCAAAACTGTGACTACGTGTATGGCTACATTTAAGAGAATACACGATTGTCTTGAGCTATTGCTAACACAGCAATACAGGTTTGATTTAAATGGCCATATGACTTGGTATTTTGATATAACTGAGTTTCTAGATTTAATATTTGTTGCCATAATTCGGAAATGTATGTATGCATGTATTTATGTAATGCATGTACTGTATGTATTCATGCAATTAATGCATCTATCTATCCATCAAGCTTGTTTACAACTCCCAAAGACAATAGCTAAATGACGCTTTCAAAAGGTTAACCGAGTTCATTTTGAGCAAACAGATGTCACTGTGTGTCACATTGGATAAAAGGGTCTGCTAAGTGACGTGCTAAGAGCTGCTTTGTGTAACTGTTAAGGAAGTGCTAAACTCTCCACATTTGCTGTCAGATGCCTCTGAGCAAAAAGTCTTGTCATGTGACTACTTCAAGCAGACAGGCGACGATGTGTCACTCAGACACATGCGGATCCTTTATCACCTAAATAGCTGATGTACTTGACGTAAAATCCCGGGACATTATGGCGAGTCCCTCGCTCTCTCTCTCCTCTCTCTGCCCGCTCTCTTCTTCCAACTATACGTATGTGTGGGGGCTGGTTGCCACGTGCGATATGCCATTTTGATTGACAGCCTGCGTTTGGAGCTTTGCCACTGAGGCACACAGCCCATTGAATCAGTGACAGACAGAGAGTGCAGCTCTGGGTGTATTTAAAAGGATGTACACACACGCACACACACACACACACACACATGAAAATGCCCCCCCCCCCCCTCACACAGACACAGGCACAGTAGCACTCCAATTCCCCGACGGAACATTAATTACCATCACAGTAAAAGTTGAAAACAAAAGAACACTACCCTTTACCAAACACCATCACTCAAAAAACAATCATATTCAGCCCGACTTCATACTCGTGTGCATTAGTAGACCATCATGACATCTTCAGTGTGAGGCTCTGAAAGTAAGTATGAGTGTGTGGTGTATGTGCGTGTGTGCGCAGACATTTAAGTGTGAGGCTCTGAAAGTAAGTATGCACGTGTGGTGTATGTGCGTGCGTGTGTGTGTGTGTGTGTGTGTGCGTGCGTACATGCGTGCGTGCATGCGTGTGTGTCTGTGTGTGTGTGAGGTGTGTGTGTGTGTGTGTTTTAAGAGAGAAGGGTGCGTCTGTGTAGAAGAGCCCACTGTGGGCCTTGCTACAGCCCATGTGAAGGGAGGACGGAAGACAGGCAGGCAGGCACTGCTCCCTCCATTATAATATTTCATATGCATTCAGGAGGCCTGATGTGTATTAATAACCTGGCCTCTTTAGCACGCCACGGCGGAGTCCCCCCGGAGACCGGCCTCCTGTGGGAGATGGCGCTTTTGACATTTTCAAAATGCATCCCACTCGGCAAGCAATTGATTTCTTGAGTCGATAAATACAGCCACCTCCTCTCTGCCTGAAAAATAACTGCCTCTCTTGCTCTTTCGCTCTTTCTCTCTCTCTCTCTCTCTCTCTCTCTCTCGCACTCTTTCCATCTTTATCTCCAGCGTGGATGTTCTTAACAAACCTTCCAAAATGTGGCATAATTTTTCTCTGAAAACACACACACACACACACACACACACAGACACACAAATGCACACACACAAACAGTGCACAAACACACAAATGACGGGTTGATGCAATAAGATGCAAAAGAGCAGCAAGTAACCCGTATCAGGGAGAGCGGCGGGTTGAGGAGCAGCCAGGCAGATAAAGCGCCGTTCAAAAGGCAGACTCCAGCGCACCGGTGACAGACATCTGAGTCTCCTGTTGATTTTTTAAAAAGAATAATCTCTCAAAGCAGAGCGTGCCGGCGCTCCAGTTTTTGCCTTTTCTCTCTCTCCCTCTCTCTCTCTCCCTTTCTCTCTCCCTCTCTCTCTATCTCTCTCCCTCTATCTCTCTCTCTCTTTTTTTCCCTTTTTTTTGCGAGTGCCCTGGTACTGAGCACAGTTGCACCCACGGAGGAATGAATGTCATCATGGACGAGAACGGAAGAGAGGACAGGAGAAGAAGGGAGGAGAGAGGAGGGAGGGAGAGATCCTTTCCCCGGACTTACATCACTCATGCCGGCCTCCAGAATGTGCAGTCCGGTCTCCTTCTCCAGCTGGTCCTTTTGCGCAACTGTGAAAACAGAGAAAAAAGAGAGACGATAGAGAGAGAGAGAGAGAGAGAGAGAGAGAGAGAGAGAGCCAGCGTGAGTCAGTATGTGTGAGGAGAACACGCCTGCAAAAAAATGGAGGAAGAGTGTGAGAGGGTGTGTGAGAGTGTGTGTGTGTGTGTGTGTGTGTGTGTGTGTGTGTGAATGTGTGTGTGTGTGCGTGTGTGTGAAAAATGTGAGTGGCGAATGCAACTGAATGAGTGACATTCGGTGCATGTAATCTTTGCCTGAATGTGCTCCAGTGTGTGTGGGTGTATGTGCACTCTGTACTGCATATGTGTGTGTGACAGAAAACTCATGCATGTGTGAATTAGCCCAGTCAGTCAGTGCAGTCACAGACTCCCAACTCCACACCAGAGGCCTGTGCAAATGAATGGACATTATAAAGAGCAGTCTACTGTGTGCATTTCCACATTCACACTCACTCTGTACATTTTGGAAAGGTTAAACAGGTGTACATACTGTACAGCAGCCAGGAGCTGCACAGAAGCCACATAAAAGGACCTTGCCATACAAGGTCTGCCATAGCCTGCCCCCTGAATGGGTAGTTATTGCTTCAAGAACTCTCATTTATGAGGTATTTATTTTTTTACCTTATAATAGGCCGCTTGGAGGGTCTTCTGCCAATTACTGATCTGTCAGCAGTGTGTGCGAAACCTGCTTCTTCAAGTTGGGCACAAACCCTTTGAAAGACTATTGCGATGCTTTGGCCTATCAATGAAGTCCATGACATTCAAACTTTCAGGTATGAATACATACTGTATACTGCCTTCATATTCACTCCATACTGTATGTCAGCCACACTTTTCCACCACCAGAGCAACAAAACAATTGATCAAATTCCTTGCATCAACGTGCACAGAAGTAAGCTAATATTCCAAAAGGGGCATTTCCTGATTAATATGTTAACATATGTTAATATTTTGGTTAACACTGGCATATGACAGGAGTCTTATTTGACATATTAGCAATTGGAATATGATTGGTGTTTACTTAACTCATATACAATCAGAATATTGTCATTATTCCGATTAAAACAGGAATATGGTCTACTACTGTACATGCAAAAGTAAAGAAAGAGTAGATCACTACGTTATCTTGTTTAACTACAGTATTCATTCACAACTGATATGACACCATCTTGGCTATAGAATCTGTATTAGGGTGTACAATCCTTCACTAGGTTTTTTCCATGTAATGTTAGTTTAACAGGTGCCAGCCATGGGTTCTTTCAGAGTACGGCTAGGGCCATTAGACCAACTCATTATTAATTGAAGCTCTACTTTGGGCATTTAGTTAATAAAATGGCTCTTGGTGTTCTTGGTGTTAATTAGCGGAGCAGGCCGGCTAGTCGTAGATCACAGGGCTAGCGTCGTGACCAACGGGGATATGGCTCTCCAGGCTACCCATCACATCATTGTCTTCCTTTATTAAAACTTGCATGAAGCCGATGGAGCAGAGAAAATTGTGTTGTCCTCTCTTGCCATGACCTCATTATCGAGGCCACTGTCTGGACAATGGAGTGATACTTCTCAATGTGACCTGAACAGACGTGGAGAACTGCTGTGTTTCATGACTGACTTCAACCACTTGGCCCACACCCCCCAAAAAAATGCAATGGCATCATCTTGGACAGTGAGTTGGAAATAAGTGCCAAAGAAACTACAGAGGAGCTCAAACGCGATTGAGTTCTGAGAGCAAGGAATGATCGTACCCCAGAGACTGACAAAGGAATTTCTCATTTGCACGAGTGTGCCTGTGTGCTCTCACACAGCCAAAACACAATGAAGACAATGTTTAAGGTGTGTGTGTGTGTGTGTGTGTGTACATGTCTGTGTGTGAATATTCCCTTGTCCCACAGTCCCCACTGCCAACCTCCATGCAAGGAAACAGAATAATTCGGAGATCACAAAGCTAGAATGAGATTTGTTTCCAACACAGATCCCACTGCTGGTGTAACACAAGAGAGCCCCCAATGAGTCACACGTTTGATAACTGCCACTCTGAGGAAGCGTGAATTGACTAGCAAACTTTGTATTTTTGTTT
>NC_085012.1:8534475-8546975 GCF_963854185.1 Sardina pilchardus
TACAGTATGTGGCTAAGTGTGTGTGTGTGTGTATGGGTGTGTATGATTGTGTTTGAGTGGGCAGGAGTGTCTGAGTGTGGCTTTGCGGTTCTTTGTGTAAAGAGTGGGGAGCACACACACGTGTGTGAGTGTGTGAACCATTTAGTGTCCCTAAGATGGCAGCCGGCGAGGACGTACTGTACTGTGCAGCTATCGTACAGCTGTCTTTGGCTCCAGCCCATAAGTAGAGTCATTTACTGTGCTTCGCTAAAGCATTGAATTGTGAGTGTTTTTCTACAAAAAAAAAAAAAAAAAACGATTGGAATGTTTTGCAGACCAGCTCTCTCTCTCTCTCTCTCTCACTCTCTTTTACACACACACACACACACACTCTCTCTCTCTCTCTCTCTCTCTCTCTCTCTCTCTCTCACACACACACACACACACACACACACACACACTTATGAACCAAACTGAGGCTTCTGTGCTCATAAGCAGGGTGTAACCATTCCATTTAACTCCACTCGACAGTCTCTAATATCTAAGACAGGCCGTGAAAACACAGACGTCGTCCTGAATTTTGGAGTCATTTTTCAAGCCCTTTTAATTGGATATTGTATTGGTCCCCGTAATTTATTTTCCGATATGCACATTTTGGTATTCCAGCTGTTCAGACGATCCTTCTCTGTCACGCTGCCTCATTGCTTCAAGTCAATTTAACTCCACACACCAACACGCTGTTGGCGGCGCGACACACAGGGAACCATGGGAAAGAGGAGAGGAGAGGAGAGGAGAGGAGAGGAGAGGAGGGGAGGGGAGAGGAGAGGAGAGGAGGGGAGAGGAGGGGAGAGGAGGGGAGAGAGGAGAGGAGGAGAGGAGGGGAGGGGAGGGGAGAGGAGGGGAGAGGACAGGGTGTTGGGTACTCATATATCATTAAGCTATCTCGCTAACATGCATTCATTCGGGAGGATTTAAATGTTTTATGTAAAAAAAAAGATGACAAAATAGGAAAATGACATATTTTGGTAATGAGTTAACACGTTAGAGGTTAAATTCTCTGGCCAGCGACGCAGAGAATTTGATTGACAAGAGAAGAAACCCCAAAAAAAAGGCTCTAATTCTCATTGGCTTGTTGTTGTCTGCACACTGTACCTTCATGCTTCATTAAGAAACCACAACAAACGTGCCACCAGGGGGAAAATGAAGACAGTGTGAGTGGTTTGGGGACGCCTTTCAAAAGAGCACAGCACAGGAGGACAACACTGAGGAGTAAAGAACAAAAAGAAAAAGTTTGTTCATATTGCTTCACTTCTTTTCAGAACAACAGCGTGGACCTGAGCCCCTGCGTCCAGCGTGAGGTCTACAGGCGGGATGGGGGACGGGACGGCAGCTTTGATTCGGGTGTCTGACCGTCGCTTGATTCGGTGCTTGAGCCGGAGTCGGGGGGGGGGGGGGGGGAGGATTACGCTTAAATGCGACTCAACAGAAACAAGAGTCCTCTCAGCCCCCCCTTGGCATGGACCCTGCCCCCCCCCCCCCCCAAAAAAAAAAAGGTCAAGATGCTTGAAGGAGTTTTCCATCTACCCAACGAAATGGTGGCCATTTTAATCAGTGTTGTTGAAGCTTGAAATGACTATTTTGGGTGAAATGTCCTTGGCAATCGCCTTGCCCTAAATTCATCTCAAGCCGAGGCAAAATGTCCGACTGAACCCCAAAATACCCCCATGATCTCATCATAAAGCGCCACCAAGCCACAAACCCTGTCATGTTTTTATATATCGGAAAACAGAACGCTCTCTCATATTTAGACCAGAACGTGGAAAACCTGCGAGAGATCCTTGTCTAGTGACGTAGGGTCAGCGGTCCACTCAGTCTGACTCATCCGGCCTTGTTAGCATCCAACAAAAGAAAAGACTGACGGTGTTGGTGATGGTGATGGTGTGCGTGTGTCTGTGTGTGTGTGTGTGTGTGTATGTGTGTGTGTGTGTGTGTGTGTGTGTGTGTGTGTGTGTGTGTGTGAGACTGAGCCTCCACTCCATTTAAAATGTATGTGTGAGTGCGACTAAGCCTCCACTCCAGAGTGACGTATGATGGCGAACCCACGCTCTTCACTAAGATGGCCGGTCACCCATCGACACACTCATTTGAAACAAAACATCTGCGCGGTGGGGGGGGGGGGGGGGGGGGAAGGAAAATGAAGAAGAAGATGCAACAAAATATTGAAATTAAACAAGAAAAACAAGGCACAACGGCAGAGCGAACTGCCTCTCTCCCTCTGATCCCTCGCTGTCGAGCGGCTCTCCTGTTCTCTCCCACGCACCTGAGGTCAGCTGCCCGCCGCATCCATCTCAGGCCGCCGCCACCCGCCACCCGCCACCCGCCGCCGTTGCCATCGCCGTGGCAAATGAAAATGTTTATTGCGGAGGTGGATTGACACTCGGCAGCCGCATGTGCCCGTAACTGTTATCAGCGCCAATCACTCCCGTATTAAAGCTGCCACTCGAGCAGTCATTTTCCCTCCCGGCACACACGAAGCCTGTCTGTACATATCAGTCACAGAGGGAGAGAGAAAGATAGAGAGAGAGAGAGAGAGAGGGAGGGAGAGGGAGAGAGAGAGAGAGGGAGGGAGAGGGAGAGAGAGAGAGAGAGAGAGGGAGGGAGAGGGCGAAAGAGAGAGAGAGAGAGAAAGCAGAGTGGAGAAAAAAAAAAGATGCATCTGATCTTGGAGATGGATGGCGCATCTCCCCCCGTTCATTCTTCACCCCGAATCAGGGAGGAGGAATAATATTGCTCGGTGGCAGTGGTCTGCCATGAAAATCATCGCTCTTGAACGGAGATGCATTAAGCGGGCGCGGCGTGCCAATGTGACACACAGCCTCCGCGCAGCGCTCACCATAAACACACAGGACTCTTTACGGCGCCCGTGACGGTATAGAGTGCAGGCAAATATAGGAGACTGACATTTCTTATAGACGTGAAATTTACATACAAAAATGTCTCGAATCTGTATGTGTTTACTGATTGCGTGTCGCCCTCATCGCAATTTCGCAAACGTTTTTTTGAGGAGATTCGAGCAGCAGGCTGAGTGTGAGGTGGAGAAAAAATACAACGTTCCTGTTCTTAGCATTTCAAACCAGACCAGAAGAAAAGAAACATTCGGAGGAAATGCAATCTTGGGGAGCGCACTGAGAACATGTTTATCGTCTGCCGTTCTCCTGCGGGAATGTTCCACTCCGATATCCTGCTTTGCTCTCTCTCCACACTTTCTTTTGGTGCATTGGTGTAGCGGAGTTTTTACTTGGGGACAACAAAAAGGCTTTTAAAAAATACATTAGTAACTGCAAAATTAGAAAACAAGAAAATGTGTACAGTAACTGGATCAGCACGATTCAAAGCCCCCGTTCAAAACGAGGCGTTGCTGGCGTGTGAGGTCTCCGTGCTTCACCGTGCCGCTTCTCACACCGACGAGCACTTCCGAACAACACACCCATTAAAACACACAGATTCAGGCCCGAGATTCGAATTCCCAAGTCACGTCATGATTGGCAATTATCGGGACCTGCTTTTTGACACAGGGGGAAAGGGGAAATGACACGACGATGGGGAGGGGGGGTCCAGCATTACTTCCTCTACTCCAATCAAGAGATTGAATCAAAGCAGGAGGCCTCACTTGGCCTTTCATGAACATACGAGAGATTGAGAGAGAGAGAGAGAGATGGAAAGTGAAAGAGCTGGAGAGAGAGAGTGAGGGATGAAGAGAGAGTCAGAGAGAGTGAGAGAGATGGAGAGAAAGGGAGTAGGATGGATGAGGAAGGAGTGAGAGAAAGCAGGGGGTGACAGAAAAAGGAGCAGGGGGTGGTTGAGTGAAGGAAGAGGAAGAAGTGATGGACAGAAGAGAGAGAGAGAGAGAGAGAGAGAGAGAGAGGGAGGGAGAGACGGATGCGAGCAGCGCTGGCGTCGAGAGCGCGTGCACTTCCACCTGTGGGAGGCGATTACTCACGCTCCTCGAGGAAAAAAATCTGGAGCATCAGACACCATTTGTCTGAGACGTCCATTTTAATGGCAGGACGCAGACAGGACTGCCACGGCCGCGCCAGCTCACCCACTCAGCCCCGCGCTATTATCAACACAAAATAAAAAAGCGCGCCGCCATGTTCGCTCGCTTGATGCCCACCGTCTCGTCTCCTCTACGCCCGCCGTGCTATTACTGACATCGCCCTCCTTTTGTGTGCTTGGCATTAATGTGTGGCGTTTTTTATTTCGGTAATCTGTGATCAAACTGACATGTGGCAGGATTAAAACGCCCCTTTCAGTGACTGAAGAATTCTCTATTTAGGCTTAATGCTAAAAGCAGATAGAGCAAGGAGAGGCAGCAGAGATAGAAAGAGAAAGAGAGAGAGAGAGAGGGAGAGAGACAGAGAGAGAGAGAGAGAGAGAGAGAGAGAGAGAGAGAGAGAGAGAGAGAGAGAGGGAGAGAGAAAGATGAGGGGGAGAGATAGAGATAGAGTGTTTATAATGTCATACTCCACTGACTTCAGCTTTAATATCAGGGCCTGAATCAGACTCTTTCTACCTGTCTGAGAGAGCACTGCAGCTGTCTAAGAGTGGATGGGTGAGAGTGTTTGCACATGTGTGTGAAGAAGAGAATGAGTGTGTATATGTTTGTGTGTGTGTGTGTGTGTGTGTGTGTGTGTGTGTGTGTGTGTGTGTGTGTGTGTGTGTGTGTGTGTGTGTGCGCGTGTGCATGTCTGTGTGCGCGCATCGACTTTGTACACATTAAGTGTCGGCCCCCATTTCCCGGCCGGCACCACCGCTTGTCAGGAGTGGTTTATTAGTGTGTAAACAGCCGTGGAGGAAGCTTTGAAATCTATTTCACGCATCGTCCAACCGGATTATTTATTAGTCTTTCTCTTTCCTCTCTCTCTCTCTCTCCTTTTTTTTTTTGGCGCGGGGCTCGTGATCAATATCTGATTGGTTGGCCACCTGGGTGAGGAGAGGATACATATCGCCTGATTGGGCCTGAGCAAGGCCAGCCGGAGCAGAGAGACAAGCACCAGCCACGAGAAAGAGAGAGAGAGAGAGATGGAGGGAGAGAGAGAGAGAGAGAGAGAGAGAGAGAGAGAGAGAGAGAGAGAGAGAGAGAGAGAGAGAGAGAGAGAGAGAGAGAGAGAGAGAGAGAGAGAGAGGGGGATCTGCTCCTTGTCACTCAGCCAGAGGGAAAGAACTCCACGCAGCTGGCCTGACCCGGTTCCACACTGTCAACTCTTGAGCGCTTTGTGTGTAATCTGTGTTATAGGAAGTGCACTGAGGCAAGTAAACAAATAAATAAATAAGGCGGCCAAACAAATAAACAAAGGGAGTCCAGACTCTATTACTGATACAGGTGCTGGATTGGGGGGTCGTGGGGATCTGATATGAGGCATTGCCTCAGGCCCAGGCTTCTGGGTGTGTGTGTGTATGTGTGTGTGTGTGGGGGGGGGGGGGATCGCGGGTGGGCAGAAGCCGCCCCTGCTTCAGGTCTCTCATCCACAGCCACTTGGGCTCGTGGCGAGCACTACGGGCCTCTCCACCAGATTGGGTCGCACTCGAATAAATGCTGAATGACATATTTATAATTAGATCTTCCGAAAAGGAGAGTGGGGACTGAAACTGAGAGAGAGAGAGAGAGAGAGAGAGAGAGAGAGAGAGGGAAGGAGGTAGAGAAAGAAAGAGCATTTTAAAGATGAAGGCCAATGTGAGCAAATGTGACTGGCTGACTCTGATGGAAAGACATACTCGCATGTGTCCAAACAAAGAGAGAGAGAGGGAGAGAGAGAAAGAGAGAGGGGGGGGGGGAGAGAGGGGGATTGACACACACACACACACACACCAATAAACACTCCCTGAGATGATTAATAGATTGTGGCTGTTCTAATATTCAGTGTACAATAGGAATTTTCAATTTGATGGGTGGTGATGCCAATTTTTCACAGTGATTTGAATAGTTGGCCCCTCCGGAGGGTGTGTGTGTGTGTGTGGGTGCACATGTGCCAGAGTGTGTGTGTGTGTGTGTGTGTGTGTGTGTGTGTGTGTGTGTGTGTGTGTCTGTGCACGTGTGCGTGTGCACGCGTGTGTGTGTGTGTGTGTGTGTGAGTGTGTGTGTGCGTGTGTGTATGTATGTTAGTGTGAGCTGGGACAGGGGCAGTAGCTATCGATGTCACTCAGCTATTCTCCTTTCATCAATCCCCCCGCCCGCCTCACGTGATGGCACAACATATAGACGCCTGCCACCTGAGAAATGAATGAGGCCCACAGAACACATTCTGATGAAGCCCATAGGGTTCCATACATCAAGATGATTAAAACAGCTGATCCAAGAACAGCATACAGTACAGTACTGGGGGAAAAAGAGGATTTTTTTCTCCTCAGTAGTTCAATATTGATTTTTTTTTTTTTTTTCTGTGAAACTCTACTGAAAGTTGAGAGGGGAAAAAAAAGAGAAAACGAAAAATGAGGAAGGGGGAAAAATAGCGAATAGCGAATTGGCGCTGGGCACTGGGAATTGGTGTGATAATAATAATAATAATAGCAATAATAATAAGCTTTACTTGAATAGCACCTTTCATACACATAATGTGGCTCAAAGTGATTTACATGTGGGGCATTTAACATAATAATAGAGAACAACACAATAATATTTCAACGCAGCAAGTTGTTGCGGTAGTATAGGCTTTGCTAACAAATGCTTAGGCTAACAAATGCTTATAATAACTTATTATGGCACACCAACATTGCTTTCCCCCTGCTAATTTCCAGCTTAACACTTAAATAAATGAACAAAAAAAACATTCTATACGACTGGTATCCTCATGGGAGCTAAAACATATAGGGGAATGTTTAATTTGAGCTCCAACAGGAGCTTTCTCGTCTTCCGTTTGACTTGGCAGTGTGTAGTGTGTGGATTTTCTCCATCTGTAGCTCCAGTGATCCAAGAGCAGGTGCCTATAGAAAAGCTGCTGCTTCAAGAGCATGCTATGGTCAGCACTGCTGCCAGTAATGGGTAGAAGATGTCTCTTGTACATCTTTTGAGATGAGAGAAATCTTACAGAAATGTACTGTATATAGAGATATGCATCTCTCAGACCATCGATGAGACAAACATAGTATGGAGTCTGTCTGTCTGTCTGCCCACCTGTCTGTCTGTCAGTCCATCCACCTGTCTGTCCTCTGACCTCCTCCAACTGTCTCACCTCCTCCAGAGGATGAGTAAGTGCCCTTTGGGTGCATCCTCTCTCTCTCTCTCTCTCCTTCTCTCTCTCTCTCTCTCTTTCTCTCCCTCCTTCTCTCTCTCTTCCTGTACTTCCTCTGAAATTCACTGCTGAAGGGGGTGGGGGTGTTGGACATCACACACCGTCTGTGCTGTGCTGTGCTGTTCAGCGCTGCACTAAAGTGCTGTGCTAAAAACTGCCTCCCAGGAAGACAGGGATCCAACAGGCTCTTTTCTGCACAGTCTTCACACACACACATCTACTGTACAGCTCGGGCAAAATGTCCTACCGAAAACCCACCAGAAAAACAGGACGGCTGTAAACATACTGTACCCGTGTAAAATATGTCAGGGAAATATCAAATAACAATATGTTGCGCCAGTTGTTAAACAAAAACCTTTCCAACGGATAAAATTGCATTCCGATATTGAAGCATTGGTAATAATTGAGTGTTAGAGCAACCTAGCGTACAAACAAATGCAATTTCTAACAGCAGCTACTGTACTAGCAGACAGTGACGGTTTCTTTTTGGCTGCTGCGATTGCGAAGACAGTGTTAAGTGTTGCACCGTTCGTTTTTTAGCAATCTTCCAGAGCTGCTCCACTCCACCAGCCCTCATCCTCTCCTCTGATACGAGGAACAGCTGCTGGAGCGCACAGGGAGATTTCTCTGCCTTGCGCCAGCTTGCCGCGTCCCTACCACCTTCTTTGGGCTGAAATTGCACATGAATGGCCGCCTTGGAACACAGGGATTTTTGCTCTCTGAACCTCACATTCTTCAGCAGGTCTCAACACACCACACACACAACAGCAACGCAACGCGCAGGGAAAGCTTGCGATTCCCATAGGTGTGTATGGTTAAGCTCATCAAATAGGGCTTTGAAGTCACAATGAGGGGCCCAATTGAAATGGCAATTACATCCTTAAAGTGATTATTTACACTTTACTCTCATCTATTACAATCCAGAAAACTTCTGGCAAGTGTCTATTTCTGCCAGCTGAGAAGCCTGCTACCTGTAGCTAATCGTTTAAGATGGGGATGAGAAGAATTAAAACATCGGCATGGGATTACACGTATGATGTGTGATTGACTGAGGACTGGGCTTCAAAACAGGGATCTGTACCATTTTTCACTTCCCTCGTGAGTGAGTGTGTGTGAGTGAGTGTGTGTGTGTGTGTGTGTGTGTGCGTCTGTGACAAATACATCACACAGATAAAAACAGCTGGCAAATTGCCACAGTCTACAGGCAGGCAGCCAGGAGATGCTTTCCTCTGAGCCACACACACACACACACACACACACACACACACACACACACACACACACACATAAACATTGTGCGCAGACTAAAACGAGATGCATGCAAATTACAGAGGAGTCAGGCATATGACCATAAAAAATTCACATTACACATGCAGAACACACTTATATACAGACTCCCCCCACTGTGAACACTCTGACAGCAAAAGCCCTACCTGTCACTATAGCAGCAATTATCCTCAAACCTCACACTGCATGGCCTGCTTCCAACAGGGAGTCCAATTAGCAGGACCTGACACCACTGCTATTGCACACAATATCACCACTGCCGCAGTATACTAACATCAGTGCTAGTGCAGAACTACCAATGCTGCAGTATACTAACATCTCAACAGTGCTAGTACATACAGTACTAACATCAGTACTAGTGCTACTGCTGCAGTATACTAACATCACAACAGTGCTACTGCTACAGTACACTAACATCTGTACTAGTGCATAACTACCAATGCTGCAGTATATCGGTACTAACATCTCAACAGTGCTAGAGTACATACTAACCTCAGTACTAGTGCATAACTACCAATACTGCAGTATACTAACATCACAACAGTGCTACTGCTACAGTATACTAACATCATTACTAGTGCTGAACTACCAATGCTATGTTAAGGCCGGTGCCCACCGGACACGGCGTTCAGCGGTGTGGGATTGACGAGCAGGATTTAGAACAGTTTTCTAACCCTGTGCGGCTGGCGTGCGGCAGATGTTTGTAGTGGGCTTTGCTCCGTTAAAAACAACGGAGTTCTTTTTTTTTTCTTGTCACGTCGTGTCGCGTACGTGTCCAGTGGTCCAGATGCTCAGAAACCTATACGGAACTACACGACTGTGTAGACGCCATCACTGCTAACCGACACCTGCACTGCTATTCGTCAGTATTGCAGTGCACCTTTTCACCAGCCTGACAGAAATGAATAATAATAGATTTGTGTGTTCACAAACATTACAGGTATTTACTCCGATACCATAAATCATTTACGATATACTTCCAAATATAATTGATTTCTCCATTTAAAAAAAAAATAAAAAATGGATGCCAAATTCTTCTCTTTTCTGGTGTCAATCACAGCGACAGGACGTATATATTAGATAGGATATTTATGTCTGTTTATGGCAGGTGGAGGACACGGTGGCTGGCAATCACTGTACCTCTAACGCCTTCAAAGCCAGTGTTCACTATCATCACTTCTACCGCTGCTTAATGGCACTGTTTCTACTCAGCCGATGGCTCTTCTCACTCCCTCAACATCCACATCTCCTCCTTCTCTCCACCTCCACTGCTGCAGTAACAGTCTGACTGCTGTTTTCATTAGGATGTTGTTCTCCCCACTTTGTTTAATGACCCCAAATTACAGTGGAAGGGTTCTTTTTCCAACACATCCCACCGTGTGTTTTTCTCATGACAGTTAATCATAACCATAGCGCAATCATAGAGGTCTTTGCGTTGCACTGAAGTCAGATCTCGGCCATTACCATTATGGACATGATTCGCTAACTTTATGCACAGTATCGTTTTGGTCCTAATTCAGGCATGAAATGCATTAATGTTAATGTTACTGCAGGATAATGGCGGGATGGAGATCATTACAATGAATCATGCATGCAAATGTCGTGTAAGAAGATGTTCCTGTTCCCTTCTCAGTGCATTACGGTTCACACTCGGGTGTCTTTTCTCGTCGTCTTGAGCACGGACATTTCTGGAAGCCAAAAGCACCTCCATTAAGCCCTGGTGAGCTGGCTAGATGGAGCCGCCGCCCGGCCCAGCAGCAGCAGGAAGTCGAAAAAAAAACAGGAAGTGCGCTCCGCCGCGCCCGGGGGCCCCGACAGCTGCAGCTCTCGCCCTCTCAGGAGCAGCGGTGGCTCGGCGGGGAGGCGGACATTTTGGCTCCAAAGCAGCCGACGGGAGGCACCGAGGCGGGATTAGCCCTGCACTCGCGGGCGCTGGGGCTCAGTTCCGGAGATCAGATATAGCAACGCGCGTCACGGGCGCACCGGCATTAGATTGGAGATGAAACAGCATGTGGGGGTCTGATCCCGAAATATTCATTTTAGACACATATGGGCGAGCAGCGAGCGCGGAGGGAGAAAGGCCCTCTCAGAAGTGCGTGGCGGCGGCGGAGGAGGAAAATTGAAACGCTTGCTTGGAGGACTCGGAGGAATTACTCGACGTGAGCCACTGGTAGCCAGACATGGCGGGGCACTTTCGGTGAGGGACGAGTCAATGTCAAGTGGGGTTGAAATAATAATTACAGGTAGGCTAATAGAGTCGTTGAGGATGGAGCAGGGGGAAGGGGGAGAAAGAAAAAAAATCACTCTTGGTTTGTTCTTGAGAGTTTTTCGACGTGAAATTTGCATGTTGAACATTGACTATCTACAGGGGGCAATCCCTTTGCTGAAACTCTGCTTTCAAAAAGGCTCACAGCAAGTTTGAGAGAGAGAGAAAGGGAAAGAGTCGAAAGAGAGAGAGAGAGAAAGAGAAAGAGTCGAAGAGAGAGAGAGAGAGAGAGAGAGAGAGAGAGAGAGAGAGAGAGAGAGAAGAAAGCTGTCTCAAAGCACAGAACGCTCTCTCACACACACATCTCCCACTTCCCCTCTCTGTGGTCTTTTTTCCCCTCCTTCTCCGTGTACTGTAGGTGCTGGAGGCGCCGCAGACTCAGGGGGGCACCAGGGCCGGGCGGCGTGTTAGCGGACGCCCTGATTTCCTCTACAAGCGCCGGGGTGCCAGGGGGCGCAGCATCGCCACGGCGCCACAAGACCTCTCCGCTCTCGACACCACCTCGGAGCGCCAGGCCGGCGTCTTGCATTTATTCATGACACACACACACGCACACACACACACACGGAGACACGGTTTCCCTCTGGCCCGTGAGGTAGTCAACATCGTTTCGGCCGTGTTTCTGCCTTACATACAGTGCAGTACACGCTGCACTCTTGCACTGATGCCAGGGCTGTTTACCAGGGTGGCAGAGGTCAGAGACACAGGTTTTTAATGCCACGGAGGCACGGTGCCCCTGCCTGCGGTCGGCTGTGGGCACTCAGTCTGCCCACTATAATGACAGAGACACAGAGCACAAGCTCATTAGCCTGCATGGCTGTCGGCTCTATTTATCGTATACAATATTTTACATATTACAGACCGTTTATTCATCTTTAGCTGGCTGTCAAGGTACAATAAATAACACTGTTAGTGTGAATAGGAGGAGTGGTTAGGAGAGAATAGACATTTAAAAAGCAGGGGAAAAGAGCATTTTTATGTACCCCGGAGAACAGAGTAGTCAGTAGTTGATTTAAAGGATAATGGAAAGAAAATACAATTGTGTAGGGAAAGGCTGAAGACTCCCTAAAGCGACTGTATCAAGAGCGAGAGAAACAGAGAGAATTAGGGAGGAAGAGACCTCTCCGATACTGATCATGGCACTGGACAGCAAATGAAAGAAGGGATGATGTCCATGACGGCAAACGAAAGGGGAGATGATATGCACGTTATCAGTGGTGAGCGAAGTGGAGAATGGGGTGCAGGGAGGGACAAACAGAGCTAAACGAGAAAGAGAGAGAGAGGAGGAGTTGCAATCTGCCGGCAGACCGACAGTACGCCACACACTTAAGCTAGCGCACTGACACCTCAAACCCCTCACACACACACACACACACACACACACACACACACACACACACACTCAGACACACTCTCAGACAGACACTTCGGCATGTGTCTGCATCAGTCATCAGACGGAAGAAACTGGCAACGAAAACAGTGAGCCCAAGGTCACCTCATTACCACCCATTTGTTCCAGCTGTCATTAGAAATCACACAAGGCGTCACTCAAATGAGGAGAGGCAGCGAGAGACAGACAGAGGAAAAGAGAGGCGAGGAGCGGGAAGAAACCAGGAAGAGAGGGGGGGAGGCAAGAGACAGCGGGAATATGTAAGGGATAATGTATAGAACGCTGGTCG
>NC_085012.1:8551975-8574475 GCF_963854185.1 Sardina pilchardus
CAGTCGGAGAAGGAGAAAGAGAAAGAGAGCGAGGCTCGGAAAGCTACATATTTTCTTCTCTCTCACACACATACATACACACATACACACACACACTTTTTTCCCTCTTCTTCTCATCTGTTTTTTTTTCTCTCCTTCTTTTTCCTGGGCTTCTTTTTCTCCGGCTCTTGGGCTGAGACTGGAGGAATGTTGAGCGGGTGCTGGCGGCGGTGCCCGCTGTATCTGGCTGGGGCGTGGAGAGAGGGCTGGCAGAGCGGGAGAGATCAGAGGAGCGCTGGCACTGCCACCCTGCAGGCCTGGGACAGTGCCAGCCAACACGGGCACAGAGAGCCAGGAGCGCAGGGGATGGTGGTGGTGGTGTGTGTGTGTGTGTGTGTGTGTGTGTGTGTGTGTGTGTGTGTGTGTGTGTGTGTGTGTGTGTGTGTGTGTGTGTGTGTGTGTGTGTATGTGTGTCTGTGTGTGTGTGTGTGTGTGTGTGTGCGCGTGTGTGTGTGCGTGTGTGTGTGCGTGTGTGTGTGTGTGTGTGTGTGTGTGTGTGTGTGTAATGGGGCACAGTGATGGGGGAGTGGGTGGTTGGGGGCAAGAAGACTCGACAGGATTTGGCCCTAACTTCAGTTGCAGGGTTATCAAAGACGCCATGAGTAAACACAAATATGGATACACACTCACATACACACACACACTCGCACGCTCACACACACACACACTGACTGTCATGAGCACACACACACACATCATATATTCTCGCAAAGGAAATACAACTAAAAAGAAGCCATTACTCTCAATATAAAATCTCCGGTGGTTGATGTGAAAGGAAGACAAGTAAAGCAGAAAAGAAACATCTCAAGTGCTTTATTTGTTGTTAAGCACAAAGCAACACAGTTTGTGCCAAATCCAAGCAAAGTCCCATTAAAAATGCATGTCTCAGCTCTAGTCTGCCAGGAATAAAAAGGTTCACACTCAATGCTATGGCAGAGCTGATTCTGCTGTGGAAGACTAACAGATAGTGAAATCTGGTCAGTGGACACTAATATGATGACTAGGCAGTCAAAAACTGCATTCAGTACAGAATAGTAGATGTACAGAGAAATACCCAAATTTAATTTTGAAACAGTTTTTCCAAATAAACTTCTTGTATTTTCCCATCGTGCCCAGAAATGGGCAGAACCGTTTGGCACTGTGTGCTTGGCCAAGTTTCTGGCTTGCTTCAAACACTGACACACCTGCAAGTCACTGGAGCGTGTCTCTGATATTTTACATTTAGAGAACTGATACAAATCCTATGCCTGTGCCTATGCCGATGCCATTCCTTTCTAAAGCTATCAAAAGGGCAGTCAGAGAATTCCTCTCATGGAATGACCTCCTTGACCACTCCACCAGAACGGCTCTGTTATCTCTGACAGAAGCCTTAAAATCAGGTCCTCTGTGCTCTTCTTCCTTGACTTTTGACAAGGTCAACCACCCATATCCTACTATCCGTACTCTCAAACTTGGGCATCACATGCAAAGTACATTCCTGCTTTGAATCCTACCTCACTGGTCAGTTGTCCCATGCGTCATGGCTAAAACAAACGTCCACATCTCATCCGCCTCGCCTCAGGGGTGCCCCAAGGCTCGATGCTGGGGCCCCTTCTCTTGCCTGTGCACACCACCTTGCTGGGCCTGATTATCCGCTAACATTGGTTCTCATCAGAGGAGGCTCCTCCATTGAGGAAAGGGAGGAACAACCTCCCTAAAACTTCAGGGATTTTTTTTTTTTTTTAATTTATCTGATAAATTATTCTTAATATTACTATTTGGACACTTTGAATGAGCTAAAATCGTTCTCCTAGGTCAAAATGCCAACAGCACCCCCTATCGCAATTCAAAATTACTGTACGGAGGAGCTTCCTCCTCAAACCCCTCATTGAAGTCCATTATAAACTTCTCAGACCCCAGCGGCTCGTGAACCCCGTCGTTTTCAATGGGCAAGGGAGGAAGCTCCTCCGTTGGAGTGGGCGGGTCTAGCCAGAGGCTCTGGAATTTAGCGCCAACGGTGAACCAATAAGCAGCTAGCTCCTCTGGATTACACCGTGCAAGACCGTGAGCTGCGTCCACAACGAGAAGAATATTGTGTTGAACGGGAGGCTTGTTTTACATTGCTAATTGCTCATGAAATAAAGACTACAATGGCATCAGAGGACGCTGTCCATGTTTTTACTGAACAAACCATTTTACACATTCAATTACAGTGCAAAGGTTAGGATCAAAGCAGCAGGAAGACCAGTTCCAAAAATCCATATTCCAAAAAAAGATGGTAATGCTAAATCTAGTGTAGTGAATGCTACATGGTATGACAAATACTCGTGGCTAACTGGTAGCACAGAAAACAGTCGGCTATACTGCTGGCCTTGCCTGCTAATGGGGAAGTCACAAACGTGGACAGTTCAGGGATTTACTGACAATTTGGATATTTGGATAGCCAGGATAGGGCAACAAAACGCCAATTTGGAAATTTGGATAGGGCAACAAAACGCCACGATTTGTGTGATGAGCACATTGAAGCTGTAATCCGATTGTCATTGCTGGGCACAATGCCAATTGATCAGGTTATGGACGAAGGTGTGCGGTTGCAGACTGCACAGCATAATGCAAAGGTGCGCCAGAACAGGGAGACTGTGAAGCGTTTGATTAATGCTACTGCCTATCTGGGCATGCAAGAACTGTCTTTCAGGGGGCATGACGAGGGGGCTGATTCAGACAACAATTCGTCACTATTTACAGGCATGTCTAAAACCATACAAAACGATCTCATTTCGGCAATATCCATAACGTATATTTTTCCTGACTTCCCAGAACTAGATTGATTAACCCTCTGGAGTCTAAATCCCTCCCTGGGGATTTGAAAAACTGTTCCAAACACACATGTCAATCTTTGCTAGTTTTTTGTCCTAGAAACATATAAGTGACACCATAAACCTTTAATCAACTAGTTAAAAGAGAATGTATCAATGGCACTTTGTAAAAACAATAAAAGAAAACCCTAGGATTTCAGTCCTCTCACCTGCAGCAGGCCCATCCAAAAAGCCCATTCAACTTACAGTAATTTGCATTTGAAAGAGACACGCACTAAGTGACCCATTATTCTGACTTTTTTCCAATTTGTAGTAAAACTACATAACATTTTTAAATGTTCTTTTTACTTATGGAGCCAACACCATTGTTTTCAAGGTTTAAACTCCAAAAGTCTTAGCTCAATATATATTTATAGTGTATTTTTATACCTTTGACCTTTAACCTTTGAAAATTGTTTTTTAAATAGTTGTGTTTACACTGAATTATTATAAAAAGTAATTTCATTACATCCACTTTACTCTCATATAATTATTTTGGAGGATCTCTTGAATATAACCATATGTGCCACTTTTGCATAGATGTTTTTAGTTAGATGAAAAACTTAAAAATCTCAAGGTATAGCTAGCTGCCTCAAAGTGCCTGAAAAGGCCCCGGACCTCCAAGTGTTAACATTTGTATTTATTAATTTAGCAGACACTTTTATCCAAAGTGACTTACATATGTCAATTATATAACAAAGATCATTGTCCCTGGAGCAATTTGAGGTTAAGTGCCTTGCTCAAGTGCATAACGGTGGTTTAAATGTCTGGGTAGGCGGCCTACATACTCTATTGTTCACATATGCCACCAATACCATCACAACCTCACATTTGCCACTAACACCGATCAAGTGCACCCTCCTTCCTCCCTTATTTTTATAACCACCAGCCGCCACTGGTTCTCATATCATTGCTACTTAGATGATACCCAAATATATCTTTCTTTCCAGCCTGACAACACCACGGTCTTGGCACAGACCTTGGATCATAATGATAAGAATAATACACTGTATTTGTATGGCACCTTTCATGCACAGAGTGCATCTCAAAGTGCTTTACATTTGGAACATGTAACACCATAATATTTTTGATTGTCTCTCTGACATATCCACTAGGATGAAGGAACATCACTTTCAACTAAGAATGAACTTTCGCTCCTCCCAGAAAAACAAACCATCAAACTCAACAATAACATCAAAACTGACTCTTTTCTCTTGTTCCTACCAAGACCAGCTAACCTTCTCTGACCGTGTTGCTGCCCTTGTCACCCAGTCATGCTGCTTTGCACTATTCAATATCTGAAAAAAATAGGTTGTACCTATCCCAGCATGCCACACAGCTCTTGGTACAGAACCTGGCTATCACTCACCTGGGCAACTGCAAGTCCCCCCAGCTTGTGTGTGAAACCACTACAGAACGCAGCAACATGTCTGGTTTTCAATCAACCGAAAAGGGCATGTGTCACCCTGCTGTTCATTGAGCTCTACTGACTACTCTTAGCCTCCCACATCAAATTCATGTCACTAATGCTTGCTTACAAAGCCATGCCTAGCTCTGCTCCCACTTACTTAAGTGCTCTCACAAAGCCGTATGTTACCCATCGGTCGCTACTTTCCTCCGAGAAACGTCATATGGCACTGCTGCCCCCACACACTCAGCAATCCAGACGATTTTTCATTTGTAGTCTTTCTGATGGTGAAACAATTCACCAAGAAGCACAACTAGAGCAGGGGCGTTACTCTCAATCTCTAAGAAGCTCTTAAAGACCCAACTCTTCTGAGAGTGCCTCCTCTCCAAACACTCCTAACAACTCAACTCAACACACCTAAAATGTACTTACTGTGCACTTTCTAACTCCTTCTTCCTCTACCACTGTCTCCTTCAACTACACTTTTCATAGCACTTAAACGTCAGCACTCTCTTCCTGTAGTGTTTATTGTTGTATTGTTAATTGTTTCCTTAGGTCTCCTCTGCAACGTGGCTGCAATGTTAGTCCTCATATCATTGCTGTGAGTTGCTTTGGATAAAAGTGTCTGTTAAAAGAAACTCTGAATGTAGTGAATAAATGTCTCTCAGTAAAAGCTGCTATCGTCAACAACGAGGGGGAGAGGTGGGCATTTTGAGAAGGCACGAGAGATAGATGAAAGGGGTTACAATGGGTGAACACAGACGAGTAATACAACAGAAAAAGTAGCACAGAAAAAGATGGAGCATGTCAACGTGTGTCTGGCCTGTGTGTGTGGAAGAGATCTCTCTGTGTGTGTGTGCGTGTGTGCATGTGTGTGATGAATGGCTGGGAAATAGAATGCAAGGATAAAAAGGAAGACAGTAAGTAAGAATAAGAAACAGAGGCAAATCAAGAGTGGCAAAAGGGAAAGTCAAAAGGAAAAGTGAGTCAAGCTCTTTTCTTCCTCGTTTTGCTAACATGTCTCTCTCTCTCCCTCTCTCTCTCTCTCTCTCTCTCTGGGTGAGTGTATCAGCAAGTGTCATGTCTCTCTCTCTCCCTCTCTCTCTCTCTCTCTCTCTCTCTCTCTCTGGGTGAGTGTATCAGCAAGTGTCATGTCTCTCTCTCTCCCCCTCTCTCCCTCTCTCTCCCTCTCTCTTTCTCTGGGTGAGTGTACACAGTATGAGAGAGTGTGTGAGTGGGTGAGGTAATAGTGTGTGTGTGTGTGTGTGTGTGGTGTGTGTGAGTGGGTGCAGGGGTAGAAAGTCATTCTTTTGCTCTTAACACCTCCAGGTGCTAATGTGACACCTCCTCCGACGAGTGGCGGGGAGCCGGGACGGGTCCCCCGTGTGTTGACAGGAGGAGAGCGAGGTGTTGTGTGAAGTAGGAGAATACCCAGAAGGCACCTCTCTCTGCCGAGGCCGCGCAGGTAGGGTAATTAAAGGGGCCTCAGCGAGGGGTTGGGCGCCGTGGCGGGTGACCGGATCTACATATTATGACGGGACAACGTGGCTAATCGTCGTCGCCATAGCGCTGAGTGTTTTTAGCATAGCGATGCGTACTGTATGCGAGCGCGTATACAGTGTCTGGTGAGATCCACAGGTTAATTATCCTTAATACCCCTTTCATTGTTGCTGTTGCATTCGCTCTCGTGGGGGCGAAAGAGAGGATTTCCTTCGTCTCAGTTCAGCCCTATCCATCCTGAGCTGACTACAAGGGAAAGACACGTAAATCTGAATACTACACTGATTACTAAAACATTAATTAGGACATCTGGGGGTTTTAGAACAACCTTTATTCTTTTCTCTCTCTCTCTTTTTTTTTTTTTTTTACCAATTATACGCATCTGGCAAAAACTCAAAGGCAGCATTAGCTCTTCCTGCTGCATAAGCGAGGAGTCATGAAAAATAAAAAATAAAAAAATGAAAGAAAGAAATAAAGAAAGACTGAAAGAAAAAGAAAGTGAGCTAGAAATCCTTCAGGCGTTCCCCAGTTTGAGAGCAGCAGCAGCCTCGCTCCCAGAAGAGGGGTGAATATATGAATTCTCCTCTGCCGCCAAGCCTCGACCAGTCAATCATGCGGCCATATTGGAGTTAAATTGAAAGCGCGTGTCCTCTAAAAGAGGGGTCCAGATAGGGACAGAGTTATCACCCGGGGAGCCGGGGCGCCGAGTGCAGACGCCTCCGTCATGCCGCGCCGCGGCCCCACTGCATGCTGGGTACTGACCTGTGACAGTGTGCACATATCGATTTTAAAGAGAGTGATTCAGAGGCCAGTGAGGAGAAAGAGATATTCCTCTTATGGCTGATACATAATTCATCTTATTCCTCTCCTCTCTTTCTTGCTTCTGTCTTCTGCTCCCTTTGCTCTCCCCCCCTCACTTTTTCTCCCTCCCCTCCCTTTTGATAGACACTCACTGGGGCACTTTCATTTTAACTGAAGGATTAGCACTGACCTATTTTGAATGCACCCCTGTGGAATTTTTTGTCTCCTTCAGAGATAGAGTAAAAAAGTGCACAACTAAGAGAGAGAAAGATAGAGGGAGGAGGGGGAAAGGAAGAGAGAGAGAGAGAGAGAGAGAGAGAGAGAGAGAGAGAGAGAGAGAGAGAGAGAGAGAGAGAGAGAGAGGGGGCTTCTTTTGTGATGGGATTTTTGTATCCTCAAACATGAGGTCAAGATCTGGAGAACATTATATTCAATTTGGAGGCTTCAGTATGAATCTAATATTTTTTGAGCATTAAGGCTCACAATGTTATAAAAATGAAATAAATAAACGCTAACCGATAAACCACATTCTAGAGAGGGCACTCAAAAAGACCAGAATGTGACAAAGGCAGAAAGCCCGCTGTACTGGATAGTAAGACATCAATGACCTGCTATGCTGTAATGGAGAAGGACAAACAACTGTAGGGAAATAATAACAGATCTAGGGAGAGAGAGAGAGCGGGAGAAAGAGTGGGGTAGGAGGGAGAGAGAAAGTGAGAATATGGTAGGCTACAGAGAAAGCCAGACAGAAGAAGGAAACGCCTGAAGAAAAGGAGAAAGAGTGAGAAATGACAGAGGATGGGTAAACAATCATCTCCTGAGGTACGTGTCTCAATCTCTGTCCCTCCCTTCATCCCTCCCTCTTTTTAATCTCCTCATCCCTTTCTCCCTCTCTCCCTCCTCTTTGGTAACACAGCTCTCACTATATGCAAATGATGAGCCACTAACTCTGCACAAACATATAAAAGTGACAGCCATCAGCCTGCAGCGATCATGAACATGACCAATAATGCAGGCGGACATGTTAGAGACACCACATGGGCAAATGTCTGACAACAGGATGATTCAATTATGCCGTAATTTTTATAACGACAAGCTAGTGGAATCCCTGTGAGAAAAAAAAGAATGAGCTGTTCGTAAATTAAGCTAAGCTTTATGGCTATTCTATGGCTGGCGTTTGCATTTGTCGCTCTAGCATACAAATCAGATGTGGTCGTTCATTTTAAACCATTGAAACCCTTAAATCAGTTATCAGTGTGTACTCATAACATTAGAAAAGAGGCCACAAAGAGAGAGCTAACCAGTTTACACCTACTGTAGTAGACTTGCTTACAAATATCAACAAAAGACATGTTGTTGTCTCAGTTGAAAGATATCGACATTTTCACAGGGTTTCTGGCCCGAAGTAGCCTGGGTGTTCCCATGCTGCCTTGCGCACGATTTGATTCATGCTGCTAAGGCAGCCTGGAAACTACCGCCCTAATTTTTGCCTCAGATAGGGGACCAATCACAGAACAGGGGGGAAAGCAATACGATGATCAGCTATGCACAGACGCATTTCATAGACATCCGTGGCGCCCAATAAACGGATCTGCGCATTTTTTTAAAATACGACAAAATGAACGTTTGGTTGCCAGACCACGTCTCATTGAGAAGAGGTGCCGCTAGCCAGGCTAGACCCGAAGCACAAAAGTACACAGTCAGTAGCCTGAGGCTATTGGGAAGAACAGGTGTGTGAGGCACTGGAATTAAGGATAATAAAAACTAGGGATGCTAAGATATGTTTCGTCATCACAGTTGTAAAACACTTTGGGTATCTACAGTAGATGAAGCACTATGTAAATAGAACATCTTGTTGTTGTTGTGGTTGTTAAAGGGTTCTGTAGAGCCCAGGCGCTTTGTCAGTGAGATGGTTACAGTACATTCACCGCACTTCCTGTAGTTTTCAGACCGTCTAGCCATTAAAGTAATTCATTTTCTCATCCAATTGTCTTTAGACATAAACATTATTTTGTTGTTTCATAAAATGCATCATGTGAGCTTTGGAAACGGTAATTTCTCTGAAGATTCAAGCCTCGGCATGTTGTGAGCTGGTGAGATATTGTCTGGACTGAAAAAATAATTCTTGCTTTTTTTCTTGCAGCTCTCAAGAGAAACAACTTCCAGACACCATCTTTGGTCTAGCAGACATCTTACATACGCCTCCAATATGATAGGTATAGAGTCTAAAAACGATATAAAATATAGCCTGACTCAACACTTGATATGACAATTGTATGGAAAAGGCTATAATTTCTATGGCGGGCATAAAAGTGTAAGTTGTAATGGTAAGAGACCCAAACTTCAGAGTGGACAGACAGTCTAGACTCGGAATAATCTCCAAGTGCTGCTACATTATGTAAGTGCAAATGCAAATTTCTATGGTCCGTGCACTGGATAAAAGCAGTCGAGCAAACTTAAGACCTTAAGAAAATAACAAAAGTGCCAATCTGACAGCACTTCTCCAGCCTGACTTTTAAGCCATCTTATGTTCCCGTCTCGGCATTGCAAAAAGCGTTCCTCAGAACCTGTTTTGTAAAAAAAAAAATGGCGAAATGGCGAAAAAGAATCGTCTCTCAGAAGGGCAGTCACACCCCCCCGACCAGGACCAGAGAGTGGGGGGCGGAGTCTCTGACCATGACCATGACACGACCACCGGCTCCTGCTGGCTTCCTAATCTCGCATAACAGCCAAGGAGGCGCACAGACCTCTGCAGGCCATTCCTAACACCGCATTTTCACTTTCTCACTTTTACAAAAGACAGGGCAGTGAAAGAAAGGAACAAAGATACATATGAAAACCCACAGATAGATTGTCTCTGAGCCCCAACACAATGGTATGACAGCAAAAAAAAAGAGGAGGAAGAAGGGAAAAAATGCAGAGGAAAAAAAGAGGTTCCAGCCTGGCATGAATTATAAAGTGGCGAGGGGAGAGGAAAGTTGGGACTGTGACGACAGCATCTTGTGAATGAGAATCAGGGTGGCGAGTCGAAGGCAGAGCAGGCAGAACAGATGGAACGGATGCAAACAGCCCGCAATGCCACGAGAGAGAGGGAAAGGAGAGAGAGAGAGAGAGAGAGAGAGAGAGAGAGAGAGAGAGAGAGAGAGGGAGAGGCAGGAGCACGATCGAAAGATAACAACTCGTGACAGCAGAGCATGTTAGCAACATGTAAGGTGGATGGGGTTTGATCAGATGCTGGGCTGGACAAGCCTGTTTATTCAATCGACCCTTACAGGTACTGTAATGTAATCAACACGCATCCCAATGACCAAATTAAAAAATAAATGGATTTCTCAATGGCAGGTAACTTCAAAATGTCTCAAACATGGCATGTCATTTCACTGTATGTAATGGCCACCGAGCAGTCAGGTTACACCTCCATTGGCTTCACCCGTAACAAACATGTGGCGTCTCTTGAATGGCAGAGTTCAAAGACAGGAGTGTGTGCATTCATAACCTGCTTATCCAATCGACAGCAGTGCACCACAACACAACCCAACGGTCCTTCTGGCTCAAAGTCCATGTCTAATAACTGAAATAAATCAAACAGAGAGAAGCATTTATGTCATAGTTCCTCGTTATTTTCAAATAAATCCCTCTCTGAAAACATACAATAAAATTACCAGGGCTGTTTATGCTGGGCCCTAATCCACAGGCAGTCCTTTTGGACAGGAAAGAAATATATTAATTATACTGAGAGGAACTACAAAAGCAATCGGGGGCTTTGAAGACAGAGAGCCCTAAATGTCATCGGCTGGCTTTGAAGTTGTGTGTGTGTGTGTGTGCCTTTGTTTTGTGCTCTCTCCTCTCTTCTGCTCTCCACACTCTCCAGACACACTGGAGCGCAGTGGACCGCCACCGCCACCGCCACCGCCACCGCGCTCAGCCGGCATTGTGAGCAGGCCACGCTGTGCACGGGAGAACAAACAAGCACAAACACACACACACACACACACACACACACACACACACACACACACACACGTGCACACACACACACACACACACACACGTGTATACACAGACAAACAAACACACACACGCACACACACACACACACACGTGTATACACAGACAAACAAACACACACACAGACACACACACACACACACACACACACGTGTATACACACACACACACATACACACACACACACACACACACACAGATGTGCACCGACAGGCCTGCCATGCCATCAAAGTTTGTACCAAAGACTCCAGGTTCACATGATCAGACTCCATGTCAGCCGGGTCTTTCAGATCGTTAGCAGATTCTGTCCAAAAATCTCTTCAAATTCTGTACTGATCATTTTTCTGAACATTGCCAGTGCTCCAAAATGTCACCATGAATTCTGCTCATCAATTTCAAAGTCAAAACTAAAGATTTCTGCACCTTTGCTGCCCTTTGTTGTAACCTGGTGTCTCCTACAATAAGTGAGTCCTAAAATAGAACCTTCACTGATATTCCACCGATATTTTTTAGGAACAAAATTATAGAGCAGTCTTCTGAAGTAGACTAAAAGTCATTTCACATCATCACTATAAAACATAGTGATTAGACACTAGTGACAAGGCACAGTAATTATATATTACCGACAAAATCTAGTAGCCGGTCTTATGGACTTGAAACACACTCCACCAAAAAATAACCACATATTGCTGGTCCAATCGCTGTGGTCTAGTGGCACATCAGCTAGCGTGGTCAACTAAAACCTCCGTAAGTTCCACAGCATGACTCAATGCAATTGCAATCAGGGCTCACCTTGGAGGAGGTCAATCAATGCACTCGTCTGCCATCCTCATCAAGCCATTTAAGGCCCGTCGAGGAGACGGGGAGGAGGAGGAGGAAGAGGAGGAAGAGGAGGAAGAGGAGGAGAAGGAGGAGAGAAGAGACTGAGGATGAGGAGGATGAGGAGGAGGTGGGGCTCACAAAAAAAGAGAGAATAAGAGAGAGAGAGAGAGAGAGAGAGAGAGAGAGAGAGAGAGAGAAGCAGGACAAGTAAAATGTAGGGTTCAAACAAGGGAGTGTTTTCACATGGAGAGGCGCAGAGGAGGGCAGACAGGTCCGGAACATTCTGCCGCGGCTCTCGGGACCTCCTGAGGGGGGGATTGATTCGTGCGGGCCCCCTCCCCGCCCCCCCGCCTCCGCCCCTCTAGACGAGCACCTGAGACTCACCCACAGCACTCCGTCAAACTTCTGAACATCAACTACACAAAAAAAAACATCAACAGCCAGGCAGCCGCACAGATAAAGGTCAGGCCGCTCCCGCCTCTGACAACGACAAATACCTGCAAACTCACGGGAGGAGCCGGTGCGTCTGTCAGTCAGAACATGCAAAAACTGACATCACTGTTTTGAACAGAGTCCCTGGTTGACTTGTTGACTTTTTGAACAGTGTCCTTTGGCTGTTTTCAGGTGCCACTGGACCTCTGCTCTGACCTTGAAGGGACTCTTGAAATGATAGGAATGCTCTAGTCTTGTCTACAGTCTGCACCGGTGGGACTTGGGGGCCGGAGTCGGTCTACAGGGCCTTTGTGCCTCCAAACTGACGTTCAGTAAGAGTCTCCCTCTCTCTCTACCTCTCTCTCTCTCTCTGTTTCTCTCTCTCTCTCTCTACACCTCCGTCTCTGTGTGTTTGTGTGCTTGTGTGATGGACAAATAAAGAGTGTGTGTCTGTGAAGGGTGTCTGTGTGTGTGAGTGTGAGAGCGAGAGAGAGAGAGAGAGAGAGAGAGAGAGAGAGAGAGAGAGAGATAGAGGCAGCAAGAAAGTTTCAGCTAGTTGATAGGTGTTAGGAGCAGCGGGCCAAACCTCGCGAGTGGTCTCCATCATGCCCGAGCGGTGACTATCCACCCAGGTGCCCACTGCAGAGACGCCTCAGCAGCCTGAGACGGCTGGAGAACTCTGGAGTATAAAGTTAAGGGTCAAGAAAAGAGCCGGCGCACGGTTCCCTGTTGACTGTTGGTGCAGAGCTAATAGACTGCTTGTGGATTAAGAGCATGGTGCACAGAGCTAACCGAATCTCCCCCTCTTTTTTCTCTTGTTTTTGCCTTCCTGCAGCTGATCCTTTTAAACAGCTTCCCTTTAATTTGAGAGGAGAGATCTCCAGAGCTTAGAGCAGCACTGATGCCTAAATAGAAACAGTAAAAAAAACCCCAAATACTTGAATGAATAAACTGCTCAGTTTGAGGTGTTGTTGGGGTAATATTATGCTGCCACTGTAATACAGCAACTCAATTTTCCATGCAGACCAAGAAAATGTCTACAGTGTTTAACTTTTGGGGGGTAGGTGGTGGTGGTGTGTGTGTGGGGGGGTGGGGGGATTTCTCTCTGCGTTTGTTTGCATATTTCTATCTGGAATCAAACAAACGAATCTCAAGCTTTTGTTAACCAATTTTGATGTCGTCAGTTGACTCCGGAACAGGCTTCCTCTGTGTCAGTCATTTCTCTCTCTCTCTCTCTCTCTCTCTGTCTGTATCTCTTTCTCTCTCTCTCTTTCTCTCTCTCTCTCTCCTGCACTCATTAATCTCTCGTACTCCCCGATACTCGCTTTCATCCAGTCCCCCCCCCCGAAATCACATTGTATTATTCATGCCAGTTTTCCGCAAATACCTCAGAGAAGGAATTAGCAAACAAACAATGCCCACAGTCCCTAATCCCTGTCTACAGCGAAGATCCCCTAATACACAAGAGCTCGGGCCGGCTGTCAACCGACGGCTGTTACTGTCTTAAAGTTCCTTCGCCGCAAATCTGTGTTGACACAGCAAACGTATTAGCAGGAACCTGGCGGCGGCGAGGGCCGGTAGACGTTGGTTTTGCCTGGAGGGCCTGTGCGGCGCTCGCAAGGACGACCGTTCCACGGATCCCCTCTCTCTCTCTCGCAAGGTTATCTTCTTTTTTTATGCTGTCTTCGGGGCATGTGCAAACAATCCATAACAAATGGCACTGCAGAGAACTGGTAAATATGACTGATGCAAGGAAGCAGGGAGCGAGATATCACTCCAAGATGAGGACACACTCGGAGGAAAGTTGAGAACGGTCACAGGGGGCTCAAACAGCAGTTGATAATGTCCCTGTGCTAATGGCTACACCGTGTCCAAGAATGTGGAAGACCGACTGGAAAGTTTTAGAGATTGTTTACTGATATTTTTGGGAGCTCATTCCTGATCTCAAAATGACCTCAAGATGACCGTAAGACCTTAATAAATTATACTGAATTCTAGAAGAATACTTCAACAATGCAGACCTCTGGCAAGGCCAAATGGCATGTCTTGCAATCGTAGCAGCAGTGAAACTAAGTTGACCGAGGTGGATCGCCTCCAAATTTTAACAGGTTTTCCTTGGCCCATGTTTCACCTTCCCTGCAAGTTTTATGGAGATCAGACCAATGTTATCCAGTGTCATCCATCCTAGTATAATCCTCCTTGCAGACAAACAAACAGAGCAACTGGTGAACTTGGTGCTGTCAATATGTCAGGCAATATGACTTTTACATAGCATCGTCCAGAGACAATTAGTGACAATTAGTGCGCATGAAAAGAAGCCTTGCCAATTGAATCCTAAGCATTGCATTGCTCGCACTACAATTTAGTGGATGAAACCTTAGTGGGCATTCTGTGTTTCTATTTACTACTTTAGGCATCTGAAATCAGGTTATTGTATATGCTGCAATTTTAGCCTGTTATGAAAATTCCTTAAGAATTATTCTGTACCTATACATAATCTTCATTATGTTGTTACTAGCCTTTTGATTTGCATCTATCAATCACTTCTTTGCCAATATTCAAGACAATTCCTTATCATTACGAACTACTCCAACAGTGCAGGAAGTCAAGAGTCTCACAATTTATTTATATTTTGCTTGCACCAGATCTTTTGCCACTTCACCCTCAAGTTGAACTGAATATCTGGAAATGTAAAGGTAAGAAAAGAATAGGTAAAACCTGATGCTTTTGAAAGCCAAAGCCTTCTAACAGAACAGTCTGATATACCCTTATAATTCCACATCCTCATCTTGTTAGGCTGTTGAGACACACACACACACACACACACACACACACACTTTCTGGGGCAGACGGTCCTTATTTCTGAACCATCCAAAGATTAAAAGGCTCAGGAGATCAAAGAGAATTCTCCAAAAAGGACATTTTTACCTGAAAGCCTGCACCTAAACTCGCCCAGGACTGAAGCAATCACAGTTGTCCAGAGAACAGCGGATAGAGAAGGCGACAGACAGAAAAAGAGAGAGAAAAAGAGAAAAAGAGAGAAAGAGAGAGAGAGAGAGAGAGCGAGAAAGAGAGAGGCTTATAGCTTCGGTCACCCTGACATAGCCACAATCAGCCTCTCAGTGCAATGCCAGAGTCCTTCTCTGTCTGAAAAATGTGTGGAAAAAATGACATGAGAATAAAGGGCCAAGGCGCCCTCAACCCAAAGATCTCACCGTGTTCTCAGACTTCCTGTCTTCATCTCCACACAAGACCGCAGCAAATGCATCCCAATCTCCTTGCTATGAACAGATCATCCTGACTTACAGTATCAGCATTTTCATGTCACAATTTCATGCTGTATCTGGTTTGTACAGACCTTTTAATCTGGAATTCAAATTGTTCTAAACATGAGAGAATTCTAGCACTGGACCGTGCTTTTTGTCTCAACAGGCCAACTAGACAACTTTCAAAAAATCAGAACCCCGAAGGCATTTTGTGATTATCTATGTTATACAACTTTTCTAAGGGTATTAAAGGGTGCTGAATCCAAATCTGCTGTATATGAAGCTGAGGAGGAGTATATAAACTGAGTATATATATATAAGTATATAAACTGAGGAGCACTTAGATCAACCATGAGATATTGAATGGTAGTTCATTCTGTAGTTCTAGTCGGCTTCTAGTTCTCTTCTCCAAAGGGTCTGCATGAGCGTCTGGTGGACATACAGTTCGTACTCGTGACCCTTTTGCCGTCTCGCTCACATCAGACGTTTTTTTACTCGCGAAAACTCCGGAGCAGCTCCGGCCAATCTCCTCGACCTCGAATCCAACTTTTCTCGCGGAGAGAGAGTCGGAGCGCTCTCCGCTCGACTTCCCGCCGCGCCCCCGGGAAGCGCGATCGCGTTCCACCGCGGGAGGCTGATGCAAAAAAAAAAGGGGGCTGCACTTCAGCCCGGCAACAATGACCTGGATAATTACAGCGTGCCAGTCTTGTCAATGGGAGCTGACATTTAAAAAGCACTTTTGACATGTCTCTGATGCACTGGCACAGTCTCCGTGCCCTTTCGCATACAGAGCAGAGGATTAGACCGGCCTGGCACGTCCGCACGACGGCGGGGGCATCGGCGGCATCGACGGCGGCGGCATTCACACCCTCGCTATGCCCTCGTGGCCAGGGGGCCCTCGTACCTGTCCGAGCCGTGGCGAGACACGTAGCCATTCACATCCGGCAAGCAGGACAAAGACGGAAAAAAAAAGGCGTTCGGTGACTCGGAAGAAAGAGAAAGAAAGGAAGGAAGAAAGAAAGGAAGGAAGAAGAAGAGGAAGAAAGAAAGAAAGAACAAGAGGGGGAGGTGAGAGGAAATCAAAAAGTGTGGGAATCAAGGAGGAGCTGAGAGGCTGCAGGAGGGCGTGAGCCGTCTGACAGGTGGACAGTTGCACTTGCCTCTTGCCCCAGAGGAGCGAGAGAGTGTGTGTGTGTGTGTGAGAGAGAGAGAGAGTGAGAGTGTGTGTGTGTGTGTGAGAGAGAGAGTGTGTGTGTGTGTGTGTGTGTGTGTGTGTGTCTGTGTCTGTGTCTATGTCTGTGTCTGTGTCTGTGTGTGTGTGTGTGTGTGTGTGTGTAAGAAAGAGAGACAGACAGACAGACAGAGAGGGAGAGAGAGGGAGAGAGAGTATGTGTGTGTGTGTGTATGTGTGTGTCTGTGTGTGTGTGTGAGAGAGAGACAGACAGACAGACAGACAGACAGAGAGGGAGAGAGAGGGAAAGAGAGAGTGTGTGTTTGTATGTGTGTGTGTTTGCGTCTGTGAAGGAGAGAGAGAGAGAGAGAGAAAGAGAAAAAATAGAGAGAGGAGAAATAAGAAACTCATCCTTCAGACAGACCCACACACACAAATACTTTTTTTCTCAGTGTAAACACATACACACACATAGCTTAAACCACACACTTTCTGTACCAAACACATGCCCACATATCCTCTGTCTCGTTCTATCAAATACATGTGCACTCTCTCGCTCCCACTTAGACACACACATACAGCACACACACACACAAACCTGCACACAGCCGCACATACACACACTCTCACTCTCACAACACTCTTTCCCCGACAGAGAGAAGCCAGAGGAAAACTTTGATCGCAATATGGAGTGATCCAACCAGAGAGGCCAGTCAAGAATGAGGAGAGAGGCAGACAGAGAGAGAGAGAGGGGAGAAAAAAGAGAAGAGAAAAAATGGACTTTACAGAGAAAGAGAGGGAAAGAGAAGTGTGAGAGGGAGTTGAACGAGAAACACAGCAAAAGAGAAAAAGAGAGGGAGAGAGAGGGAGTGTGAGAGAGAGAGAAGTGTGTGAGAGAGAGTTGGGCGAGAGACACAGCAAAAGGAAAAAAGAGAGGGAGAGGGGGAGAGATGGAGAGAGGGAGGGAGTGAGTGAGAGAGAGAAGTGTGAGAGAGTTGGGCGAGAGACACAGCAAAAGGGAAAGAGAGAGGGCGAGAGAGAGAGAGAGCAGACAGACTAATAAAAAGCGAGTTGAAACGGAGTGAGGGGGAGAGAGGGAGTGAGTGACAGCTACTGGAGGAGATGAGTGTGATAGGGAGAGCACAATGTGAGTGGGAGGGACCCCAACACCAGGCAGAAATCTCCCTGCAACTCATCTCCCAGATATCTAACAGAAACGCAGCAAAGCCCTTTCTAGTGTGTAAATAACACACAAAAAAACACATGAGATTGATTACGGCACAACAATATAAATGTAAAACATGCCGAACAATTAAATAATCAGTAAAAGCTCATCAGAAAGACAGTCTTTAAGGGAGTGCAATCCTGTCGGACTGATTGTTAAGTGTAAGAGGATATCTGATTAACAGGTGAAGTAACTCTTAATTGCTCCATGCGAGTAACAGTTTCCTGGCTGGGCGAGTAATTGCCTCCGATCCTCCGCTGGGATGCTGATTTCCCCATGCAATCACCTCAGAAGTCAATTCAGCCGCTGGAATGTGGAATAAAATGCCCTCTTATGCAGGACTTTAGGCACATATCAGCCCGTAATCCAGCCATACGACTGTAGACACTGAGTAGCCGTGACTAGCGCAGTCTGAGCCTATTGCTGCAGCAATACGTCCTACTCTCACTTCCATTAAGAATTACAATGCAAAATGCTAAATGCAAATAAAAAAACAACAGCAATGTGGATTACAAGAAAGAGGGCTTTTCCACAAAGATCATAAGACAACTAAAATAATGAGAGTTAAGTGTACCAGACAGGGAGACGAGACAGCCTAATAACATTAATGAGAACAGAGGTATACTATTTCCTTTACAAAACCAAATGTGAGAGCATATCCAAGGCAAGAGCAGGATGATGAAAGCTCTCCTGTCCACTACTTCAACCTTGCCCAACTCCACTTCACACACAGACTCCATCTGTGAGCTACTTCCACTCACTTCCACTACAGCGCCTCTCTGTAGCACAAGCCAAGTGCTGCTAACACTACGCATAAATATGAAAAAAGGCAATTAAAACAGAGAAAGGATTACAGCGAGTGTTAAAAGCCTTCCTTGATCGTACATATTGTGTTTTCGCTCACGCACGCACGCACACAGCTTTGGCTGGTTTGTGTATCCTTTCCGATCTGTGACAAAAAGTGTGTCAGGTAGATAAACCCCATTACTTTTGCTGAAGAGCCCAGGTAATTACGCTTGGCATTTTGACAAGTGTTTGCCGGAGTGAAGGTCAACTGTGTCTGCGTGGGAGACCTATGCTAATCTTCTCTGCTGGAGAAAAGACTAGCCACCCAACGGGCCTGTAATTATAAAGTCACAGCACGGAGAGAAAAATAGAGAGGGTGGGGGGTGTAGGGAGGGGGAGAGAGAGAGAGAGAGAGAAGAAGGGAGAGAGAAAGGAAGAGAGAGAGAGAGACGATGAGAGAAAAGTGCTACGGCTATAGACTGAGATGCCTAGAAATGGAGGGAGAAGGCTGAGATGGATGAAGACACACAAGGAGACAAAAACACAGTAAACGATACGAGGCAAATACATTAGATACTGTATGTACTGTGCATACGCCTCTGTAGGGTGCAGCAATAAAGACACACAGCCTGCAAAAGAGACACGGAGTCCACTAAGCAGACACTGAGTAGGTGCTGGGGGTCTGATGGGAACCCGTCTCTCTGTGTCTGTCATCTGGGGCTCATCAGCCATACGAGCAGATGACAAATAAATGGACAGATGCAGAAAATGAGAGACAAGTGAAGGACCAGATAAGCAACTCATCAACCTGCCCCCTACCACACACACACAGACACACAGACACACACACACACACACACACACACACACGCACACACACCCCACAGCCTGCGTGTGTGTGAGCACAAACACTGTTCGGTGAGGTCAGCATGACCCTTGACCTCCCCTCTGACCCCTGCTGATCCGTGCGTGACACGGCTGGGTCCGAGGCGTGACTGCATTATTCTTATCCGTCTCCTCTCCGGCTCTCCCTTCGCTGCCCTCCACTGCTCCTATTCCCCCGGCCCCCACCCCCCCAACCCCCTCCTACCCTGGGAATGGCACCTGTGCCCCCCCCCCCCCCCCCCCCCCCCCCCCCGTGCCCACTCAGGACACCCCTTTGCCCTAACCACCCCCCCCCCCCCCCCAGCGCTCATGACCTTGGAAGTGTGGGTCCTCCCTTTGCGTTGGGGCGTGCTGACCACAGCTCCGGCCGGCTGACCCCCACCCCGGTTCTCACGGCCCGGGGACAGATAGCGGGCCTCGCCCTCGAGACCCCTGGAGCTCCCAGGAGTGAAAGGCCAGACAAAGGCGGGCGCCCCACCTCCGCCCACCGGCTTTATGAAGCTGACAATCAGTGACCGACCCCCCCCCCCCCCCACCCTCCCCATCCACCCCCGAGCCGTCCATGTCCACATGGCCCTGCTGTCAGCAGCCTCCGACCGGCTGCGGAGGGAGAGTGCTGCTGATTGGGATCCTCCACCTCCTCCACCCCCTCCACCCCCCACCCTCAGCCCTTTCTCTCCTGGGATATTGAGAGCGAATTGGGGAATGACTGATTAGGGGTCTCACTGGTGTTAAAAAACTCTTTTTGCAGCTGATTCAGAGAGCGGAGCTGACCACTCTCTTTTTCAAAATACCTCGTCCATACGCTGAGGCAAATAAATACTCTATCTATTCATGTGCATTAAATATACTATCCGTCGCCTACAGCAGAATTAACTCGCCGCCCACTGAATTATAGACGAGCCGCAACGCACATGAAACACGCAATAATGACCCTTTCTCACGTGTGCACTATTGCGAATATTTCCCCGACGAGAGGCATCTACCACACAATCTTCGCAGACACCTATTAAGACACGCTCACGCTCCAAACCAACAATCACAGATAAACATGATCAACTCTCCGGATGACCGTACACGACGGCCGCGCTAACGCTAACATCATCCGCTTGATTCCACACACAACATGGCCGGCCCCCTCTCCCTCCCCGCCCTCCCCCCTCCCCCCCCCCCCCCCCCCCCTTTGTACTTGATAGGCCTGAGTTATATTTCCACCTCCCTGACAGCGTGCGGAATTAGATGAAGCAATTTCCGCTCGTGATGGAGTAAGGCCACGCTGAGAGTAATGCAGCCGCCTGATTAGAAAAATCACAAAAAACGCACATCCAATACGCCGTTACGTGCTTCAAACCCGGGCAAAGACGGATGGCAATCACAAACACTTCTTAAGAGACATCGCCGAGAGTGGGCCTCGACGGGCCGCTCTCCATAAAAGAGACAAGCACCGATATATGTCACCCTGTCCGAGTCTAGGAGTTACAGCCATCGGTAGGGGTGGTGGGGTGCGTGGGTAAGTGTGTGTGTGTGTGTGTGTGTGTACTGTATGTGTGTGTGTGTGTGTGTGTGTGTGTGTGTGTGTGTGTGTGTGTGTGTACAGTACAGGCTGAGTTCTCTTCATCCACACCTGCACTTGAATGGCACAGCCTCACTACAGTGTAGAGGATTTGGGTTGGGGAGCGGAGGAGAATGGGAGGGGGGTGATCACTTGTCTATGCCGTTATTTCTTATGAAGGATGGACTCTCTGTGGTGCTCCAAACAAAGGACAAGGTGAAAAGAGATCACATCTATCAACAGAGACTAGAAAGACAGGATGGAGAAAAAAGAGAGAGTGAGAGAGAAAGAGAGAGAAAGAGAGAGAGAAAGAAAGAGAAAGAAAAAAACAAGACAGACTTTGCAGTCATTGTAACCAAACCTGACAGAACCAATTTGATGGCGATTTACATGTTTTGAAGGCCACACAGGGGAGTTGAGTTGCTCACTATACTAAAGCTCGTTTTTTTTCTGTCCCTCTCCCCCCCACTTTCTGAATGAGTGAAAGAGAATGCAGAGGGAGAAAGAGAGAACGGGGGGAGAGGGTGACATTCATACAATACATTGAGCAGCTTAGGTCGCCACTTCATCAGGGCCGAGATGAATCATTCCCCCGGTAAATGATTGCAATGCCTGCGCGCGCATGCAGACACACACACACACACACACATTCTCTCAGACACACACCGCCATACAATAAAGCACACACACACACTTGCATACAAAGACAAATACTGACACACACACGCACACACACACACGGCACTCACACACACACACACACACACACACACACACACACACACACACACACACACACACACACACACACACACACACACACACACACACACACACACACACACACACACACACACACACACACACACACACACACACACACACACACACACACACACACACACACACACACACACACACACACAAGCACTCACACATTCCCCAGCAGTTTGATAATGCAGAAGCTCATCTTTTGTATTGTGGTCATGGCAGGATTAGTGTGCACAGGTCTTTTGTCGTGAGGTTTTCCAGTTGAACACAGAAGAAGAGAAGCAGGAGCATCAATCCTCCAGACGCCTCACCAAGACCTCCCAGCATGCTCTGCTCTCCACTCCTCTCCTCTCCTCTCCTCTCCTCTCCTCTCCTCTTCTCCCTGGGCAGCTCTTCTCTGGAGCACAGTGCCCTGGCCATTTGAATATTAAATCTCTCATCTCACACTCGCTCGCAAAAGCGAGCTGTCCTCTTCTTTCAGCTCTTCTCCTTCCACTTCTTCGGTCCTTCTTTTCGGAGCGACACACACAGCTGTAGGCCGCTTTACTCTCCTACAACAGCATCAGATCTATTCAGATGACAAATATGGCCCCCCTCCCCATCCCCATTAACTGAATTTGTCCACGAATAAGGTCAATCTGACGAACGTGTCCAAACGAAAACAAACCTCCGTGAAAAATCATTGAATAATCTCTGCGCCTAATTCCTTGCCAAGGGGTCCCTTATCGCCACTGTTTTTATTTTCTAGCTGTTTCTTTTTTCTATGCATGCATATTGCGGCCATTTTGTGAGCGCCGTGCCGGTTCAGATGCCGTGACCAACGAACAGAGGCACACCTGTTCTCCAGCGAGCAGCGCAGCGCAGCCGAATACACACCTCCCGGAGTCTGGCCATTTTGTGTCCAGTGAATGGCCACGAGGACCACCCCTCCCCCACCCCCACCCCCCCCCCTCCGGTTTTCCCGCCACACAATGGGAGCCGCCACTTTAATGTGCTCTTC
>NC_085012.1:8579475-8581975 GCF_963854185.1 Sardina pilchardus
TCACAGTCTGCACTATGACACTGGGCAGTTACACTGTATCTTGGCTGCCTTCCCAAGTACTTTAGGTTAGTAGAGCTCTTACAGTATGTTCTGGCCCTACTGTAGGTCCCCTGACCGGTCAATCTGTCAGCTTCAGTCTGTCACGTCTCATGCTTTAACATCGTGTGAACCTTTAAGTAGGTCACCCAAACATTGGCATCAAGGCATCAACATCCAGTCCAGACATCATACTGGTCAGTATCTTGAGTTAGGTCATTTTTTTTATTATTATTATTCCCTCTTCACTTATCTACAGTACAGTACAGTCCTAGCACATTAGTTGTCTTAGTTAAATTTGTGCTGCTCTCTCTCCTAAAAGCGCAGTGGCTACTGACAGATGCTTTGCTTGTAGTTGTGGTTATTGTCAAATCAATCTTAAATCCAATCAACAGCTTTATCTGTTCAATACAAATACCTGCTGTGCACTGCTGAATTTTTATAGTTACGAGTGAATAGACTTAACATTCAGAATGACCTCCCGTTTCCCGGTGGAAATAATAAACAGGTGCATTCTGGGACCTCTGCACTTCACCTGTTTATTATTACCATGGGGAAGAGAGGGCTCATTCTCAACACGGGAACCAGGGGAATGGGGAACAATGTGTCACCAGCTACTTCCAGATTCTTGCTTGCATCTGTTTTGTCATGTTGTCATTCTCTATTTGACACCTAATCAACAGCTTTGTCATTTGAAGCGCATGTTTCCCCCTTTTAAAGAACTTATTACCGTAGTGAGGTTGGCACAAAGAATGAACACAGAAAAATATTTCATGACATCCTTTTGTGATATGTTAACAACACGCTGTTGCTGAATATCAATATTTTCACTAAAATATTAAACAGCAATCCAGCAGTTCATATTCTAAACAGACATTTGCCAATTTGACTAACCACAGCCCCTATTCCATGCATAAACACTGAAATGCGTCTAGAAACACTGAAATATGCATTTAAAAAATCTGTTATTTATTGAGAAGTACATTTCTGTTAATGTCTTAATATTTCATTTTATTTTTCAGAGGCAGTCAGCTAAAACTCAATACACTTTGTACACTATTTCAAATCAGTTGTGAAATGCGGTGAGTAAATACATAATTCCAGCCTTTTGCCTAAAGTTCACTTCTTTAATTTTTTACACAGATATCGTAATGTATCGAAGATTAATCTTTTGCAAAGTATCGGGTACTGCAGAATCTCTGGATCATGATTATCACAATTTTGGTCAAAGCATTGTGAGTTACTGTGTGATTCTCGATCCTAATTGTTAGTGGTCCTATTCCTAAGTAAGGTGCAAGCGAGCATTAGGCTATTCCAAAAAATAGCAAAAAATCTATTCTGTATTTCAGGTAATATCAATAAAATTGCAGATGTGCTTTATGGCTTGAGTAAAGATAAATCAAATAGCAATACCCAATTACAGTTCAACTGAAATAACTTGGAAAACAAAATGTTAAAAAAATAATTGTTTATGAAAATTCATTAAAATGGAGGATATACTGTAGCATTCTGGAACCAAACGCTGAACAAATGTTGATGCTTATTGTATATAAATATATGTAGCTTTTATAAACACATACACATCGACATTTACTATTCCAGTAAATGCAGGAATAGTACTGTATAGTCAAAGAAGGAATGACTAGGGGCATTTGGCTGTTGGATGAAGCACTGGCACCAACCTAAATCATGCAATCATAAGGTCTTATATGCCCCCAACATACGAACGACTCTCTCCCACACACACACACACACACACACACACACACACACACACACACACACACACACACACACACACACACACACACACACACACACACACACACACACACACACACACACACACACACACACACACACACACAGCGCGGGAGTCGTGGCCAGTGACAGGCTGCCAGCGCTGTCCTCCCTCGTCTCTGGACGAGCTCATTGAGAATTCACCTCGGCGCCTTCGCCTTCGCACAGCTAAATTTACTCTTCAGAATCATCTCCTGACAGAACCCGCCATCATTTTGGTTCAGGGCTGTGGGGAGTGAAAGGTAAGAGACCCCCATATGGGCCGACTCCCAGCCCAGGGAATCTTGTTTTCCCGAAGCCCTGTAAGAGGCTTTGATCGGGGGCTTGCCTTTCTCCAAGGACTGGGGGTAGCATGGAGGTCGACAGGGAGGGAATGGAGTGGGAGAGAGACGATGTGATGTGAAGGACAAATTGAGAGGAGAAAACAAGTCCGAGGAACAGGAGAAGAGATATCAAGGATGAGAGACAGAGAGAGAGAGAGAGAGAGAGAGAGAGAGTGAAGATAGGGAAGCTCAACACAACAGACAAAATCGCATTTGCGCGTCAGCGGGAGAGAATCTGAAACAATCCACATCCCTTACACCCTCACCAGCAATCACCTGTCACCATTCTGTCTCTCTCTCTCTCTCTCTCTCTCTCTCTGTATCTTTCTCTTCTCTCTCTG
>NC_085012.1:8594475-8606975 GCF_963854185.1 Sardina pilchardus
CCGCCGCCTCCTCGTCCTCCTCCTCCTCGTCCTCCTTCTTCTCCTTCTTCTGCGGCACGTCCAGCTGCGTCTGGGTGGTCTTGCTCTGGACGTTCTCCACGGACACTCTGCCCGGCGCCAGGGGCGCCCGCAGGTTGGCGGGTTCGCCCAGCACGGGCACGTCTGGCGGCGTGTTCGGCGAGAAGGCGCCGGGGTCTGTGGTCTGGTCAAGGTACTCCAGCAGCTGCTTGATAAAGCCGCCGTCCTGTACGACAGACGTGGACAGGAACAAGTCACTATCAGCTAAATGAAATTAAATCACATTCGGTCTTCAAGTGCCATTAAATTGTTTAGTTTCCATGCAAATTACAGTATGAGGGTGCAGAACATAAAATAGGTTATTTTATATTTGTTCGAAGTGTGAATTCTGAGAATTCTGTGCAGTCAGTCTGTTTTCATCAGCAGCATAACCTTTAGCCACACCTGTACAGGCGTGCTAAATTAGTCAGTACAAGAGAGGAATATTTGACAACAAAATTCACAAAACATATTTCAGTGGTTTAGGTAACATCAGGGAGCTGGTGCACACTGTGTTCAGTGGCTTTGTCAAGAAGCCTAAAAACTCCTCAATAATCCACCCGCCCCTCTGGCAAAAAGACACTGAGCTTTAACACAATCCCCCGACAGCACATCAAATGTTAAGAGAGTGCCACTTATTTCTAATGATTATGCATGTGTCTGTTTTGGCATCACAAATGGCGACGCCATAACGTCTGCAGTCTGCCGCTTCCTCATACCCTGGGCTGTCTTAAAGACAGGCACTGAGTGTGGAAAAAAAGGAAACGATGGGAAGCCAGACTAAATTTCGCCCACGAATCAGAGCCTCAATTTATTTTAAATGACGGAAAAGACTGTCTAGAATCTTCTCCTCTAAGTGTCTGTGTGCATCTTTATTCGAGTGTGTGTGTGCGTGTGTGTGTGTGTGTGTGTGTGTGTGTGTGTGTGTGTGTGTGTGTGTGTGTGTGTGTGTGTGTGTGTGTGTGTGTGTGTTTGTGTGTGTGTGTGTGTGTGTGTGTGTGTGTGTGTGTGTGTGTGTGTGTGTGTGTGTGTGTGTGTGCATGTGTGTGTGTGCGATCTGTCTCTTTGAGTGGGTACATCACAATGCCAGTGAATTACCTTGTCATCAGAGTTGGAGTTTGCTACTTTTGTCTGTTGTGCTGTAAACAAAAACAAAATCAGTGGGAAAAATGAGTCCAACGCAGCGAGAGATACATAACAATCCATTCCCTCAAACTGTGATGCGAGGGAACCATGTCGTTTATTATATCCTTTATGAAAACCCTCTCCCCCCTCCCTTCCCCCCCCTCCACCAACCCGCGCCCGCACACAAAATCTTCAAATTTGTTTCACAGAACAAGACCAAGCGACATCCAAAAACTTTACGCCAACTGAGCTATTCAATAAACAACTTTTTTTTTTATTATTATTTTTTATTCATTTTTCTTTTAAAGTGAGTCATCCAGAAATTGTCAGAAGGCATCAACAAATTGTCTTCACGGACACATTTGGAAACTTCACAATAAAAGCATGCCCGGTGCTGTACTGTACACATACCTTGCGGTGCGGTCTCCTCCTTCAAAGCGCCAGGCTGAGCTGCCCTCAGCTCCGGGTCAAGCTCCGGGTCTCTCTTCACCTCGCTCTCACCTTCGCTCTCATCCTCGTCCTCATCTTCGTCGGCCGCCCCCTCGTCTGCGGTGACCTCGCGACCCCTCTGCCGACTGACCTGGGGTCCGACACCATCCACCACCTGCAGAGCCTCGGCGATGATGTCGGAGAGCTGGTCCAGGTCTTTGGGGCTCATGGCCTCGACGTTGACACTCTTCCGGCCCAGCTGCGTTACAACGCTCTGGATGAATCTCTCTGGAGGAGGTATGAGGAACAACAGGAGGGGAGTCAAGGAGGCTGCTAATGCTGCTGGAGTTACTGTACGTATATGCAGAATTTAAGTCTGAATTTGTATAATAATCAAAGGGCCGTTCACACCAAGAACGATCACTATAAAGATAACTATAACCATAACGATCAAAGCGTCCACACTGACCAACGATATGCAAAGTCTCTCCTTGTGTTAATGAATGTGATGGCTTTCTGATTGGCTGTTAGCATTTTATCGTTCTAAAAATCGCTCTGAAAGTGACCCCCAACGACATTTCTTCATGTCGTTATCGTTATAGTTTATGTGTAAAAGTCGTCATTCTTATTAACGAGAACGATATTTGCTTATAATTATAATTGTAGCAATCGTTTTTGCTGTGAGCAACCCTTATGTCTGAATTTGAGCATGAATTTAAGTCTTGAATTTATTTGGAAGGACCTGATGTTGAAAGTGACATGCGTGACAACTGCATACCATCCACCAAGCTCAGGGGCTCTTTGGGCGGCGCTGGCGGCTTTGGGGCGGACTGGAAGAAAAGCCGGTCGATCCTCGGCAGCGGCGGCTTGGGGGCTTCCAGAACCTTCTGCGAGGTCAGCCTCCCGCCGAACCGGCCCGCCTTGGCCTCGGCCGCCTTGAGCCGCTCGGCGGCCAGTGGCCTCAGCATGCTGAAGTAGTCCAGCCTCCCCAGCGGACGCGCGCTAGCGCTGACGCTGGTGCTGACCGGAGGGCTACCGGGCCGCCGCACGGGTCCGTCCCCGGCCAGATACTGCTGCAGCTCCCTCAGCAGAGCCTTGGCCCGCTCCTGGTCCGGCCCCGCGGGCGGGGTCACTGGAGCTGGGGCCACCCCGACTCCGTCCACTGCCGCCCCCTGGCCCTGCGTCTTCTTGGGCGCGCGGTAGGAGAAGAAGGTGGCAGTGGTCTTGCCTTTGCCCTGCGTGTTGGGCTGGACGTACTCGATGAGGTGGTAGCGGTCGCCGCTCAGCTGTAACACAAACCCAATCGGGGGCTCTCATTACCTGACAGTCATGGGCGTTTGAGCTCACACAATTGCCTACGGAAACATTTAGGGGCATTAAGGAGAGCGCTGCGCTCGCGGCGGTGATGGAGCGAGGGAAAGAGGTCATCGAGTGCGCTTCTTTGATAGAGAGCGCCTCCGACAGGCAGAGAGAGTCGGACGAGAGACTGGACCTGGATATGAGATGTCTTCAGATGCGAGCGATAGCTGCCCTTGAGAAAAGGTGAACATGGAAATTACAAACAAGAAGAAGAAGGAAGAAGAAAAAAAAGAGATAATGTCACCTCGCAATCCATTTCTATACCTTTTATATGCTAAACCTTGATGGAGGGAAAAAAAGGAATCTGGCGCACCAGTGGCTAGCTAATCATTCGGAACATGTATAGATGGATCATAAAAAAAAAGTGTGTGTGTGTGGGGTGTGTGTGTGTGTGCAAGAAGGGGCAGTGGTGTGCTATCCATTGATGATGAGGGCTTTCAACTCGTAGAAGTGCGATGGCAAGTGGAACGTAATATATATGGCTTAATATAAAGGACATTAAGCATCTAAGCACTCCTTCATACATCTCGGCGCAGCTGACAGCGCCGTCTGCCGCTGTAAAGCCGCGGCGCCCGCCCGCGTCCCCCCACAATGGAGGGCGACAATAAAAGATAATGTGATTCTCCCCGCCGCTGAATAACGAGCCTCCGCTGACACTGGATCAGCAGGGTGGGTTCGCTCTCGCCGCGCCGTCATTTGTCATCTCTCAATGCCGGGCAGCGCCGAGAAAAGCAGCTCGGTGGGACCTCTTCATTCAGGAGGTGGTGGGGGGGGGGGGTGGTAGTCGGTGTGTGTGTGTGTGTGTGTGGGGGGGGGGGGGTTCTGGGGGGCGCGGGTGTAGGGACGTGAACTCTTCAACTTGGGGGCCGGCCTTTATGTGGCTAATGATGCCCGGGGGTGCACACGGGCTGAGATGACAGGCTCCTGTGACACCGGCAGATGAATGACCGGTACGACCCTGTTATGAAGTGTGTGTGTGTGTGTGTGTGTGTGTGTGTGTGTGGTGGGGGGTGTAGGTTTGGAGCTTTGAGGTAGCGGATCTTTTTTTTTTAAGTCACTGTTTTGTTGGGGGGTTTATTGTCTGACAGAAAGTAGATTTGCCTAAGCTGCCCCACTACGCCATGTAGAGGTCAAGGTGCCACACTCACGACTGGTCATCACTCACTACTCAGAACGCCACTGGAACTCACATTACACTCTAGAACTTTGTCTGTGTATGTACTCTACCATCAGAGGTACTGTACCACTGCTGTATAGCTCACCTCTTCTACAGATATACTGTAGAATAGCTTTATCTGGCAAAAGCATCTAATGATATCTACACTTACGTTTAGTCATTTATCTGAGGCTTTTATCCAAAGCGGCTGTGCAAGGTGCAGTAAATGTTAAGTGCCACTAGGATATTGTTAGTGCCGCAATAAGCACTACTTGCATAGAATAGAATATAGAATGTTAACAACAGTACAATACTGCTGTGAATAACAGAGAGTGGATGAGCCCAATTGTGGGCACACACTGATAGAGTCCTATTGAGTGACTGAGTGTGTGTGTGTGTGTGTGTGTGTGTGTGTGTGTGTGTGTGTGTGTGTGTGTGTGTGTGTGTGTGTGTGTGTGTGTGTGTACTGTATGTGTACGTGTGTGTGTGTACGTACAGTGTATGTGTGTGTGTGTGTGTGTGAGTGCGTGCGTGTGTGTGTGTGTGTGTATGAGTGTGTGTATGTGTATGGGTGTGTACGTGTGTGTGTCTCTGTGTGTGTCTGTGTATGGGTGTGTACGTGTGTGTGTCTCTGTGTGTGTCTGTGTATGGGTGTGTGTGCGTATGTCTTCGTTGGCGCATGTGTGGCTCAGGTGTCTTACCTGTCGGAGGGAGCCCTCGGGGGACTGGGACAGGGACTGGGACTGGGACTGGGATTGGGATTGGGAGCGGGACTGGGAGCTAGTCGGAGGGAGGAAGCCCAGATCCTGCAGGTGCTTCTGAAGTGACTTGCTAAGCTCCGCCTCCTCCATTTTCAGCTTCCTGTTGGCATCAGGAGGCGGAGCCTTGGCTCTGCAGGGCAGCACACATGAACACTGGTCAAACATATACAGTATGCTATACATTCAGCACACATGAACACTGGTCAAACATATACAGTATGCTATACATTCAGCACACATGAACACTGGTCAAACACATATGCTATACATACAACAATCAGCAGACATGAACACTGGTCAAACATATACTGTGCGCTATACATTCAACGTGTTCCTTTGCCAGTTCGCACAGGTACACAGACACTTGCCCAATATGAAGCCCAAGATCATGCAACATCCATGAATGTGTACATTTTCATTCTGAAGTGTATCAGACAAAGGCATATCATACAGTATAAGAACACATTCAACAGATAGGTCCAGGGCTAGACAACAGATGCTATGTAGCTACATACTGTATACTGTATGCTATGGCTATATAGCATCAATAATATATAGCATCAATAGCTATATAGCATCAATAATAATGATAATAATAATAATAATAATGATAATAATGATACAATTATTCATTCGTAAAGCACCTTTCATACACAGAATGCAGCTCAAAGTGCTTTACATCTAGAGCATTTAACACGACAATAGAGAGGAACATAATAATAAAAATAACACATTTTGAGCACAGCAAGTTGTTGTGGAAGTGCACAGACGTTTAAGAAGCACAATGAGCGGAAAATTGGCAGCTTTAACCCTTAACCCCCAACAAGCGTGCCATATTAAGCGCAGCCGTCACACTCAAGTGACCTATCTGTCCCCCCAAAACACACAATGCAATCTGCAGCGCTGCCTTCCACACCTATGAGGGTCATCCTATCATGACCATCACCATCACCATCACACTTCTCAGTGGCGTCCTCAATGTCCACTGTCATTATCTGGCCCGTCTACCATCATCAACACCATTGCAATCAGCCTCGGAATGGCTTTTTTGTGAGCAGTCAGTCACCTTGAAGTGCCGGGGAAGTCGGCGAAGGACGCCTCCAGGTGTCGGAGGGGGATCTTGGGTAGCTTGGCCAGCTCCTTGGTGATCACCTGTTGGGTGGTGTCATCCTGCCACGTGTAACCTACGGAGACGGAGGATACGTTATTTGACGCGACGAAGACTCAATTTTCTCCAGTCTATTTCTCAGATATAGAAAACGTGTTGTGGTGTAAACACTAAGGAGGCGATTCAAGACACAAGGTCAGTGTGTGTGTGTGTGTGTGTGTGGGGGGGGGGGGGGGGTCATAGTCCTGTGGTTATACACGATACACACAATAATCAGAGGTCTGCTCTCGGCATTCACTTGGACCACGTCTTCAGATGGAAGGTCCTTGTGGAGTGTTTGTGTTCTCGTCTATACAACAAAGACTTTCTACTTTTTACCCAGACAGTGTGCATGTTGTTTTTATTTTACCATGCTGTGCGAGAGAACTTAGCCAGATATGGGATGTCAGCATGGTTTGGCCACCTCACCAAGCAACTACAAACTAAGCTCACTCATCTGTTACACACCACCATGAAGGTGACGGGGAGGAAGGAATATCAGCCTTAGACAAGCTCAGAGGATAATGACCAACCCATCCTGTACACAGAATAGGGTTTTTTTCCCAGAGCCCCCCACCCCACACACACTGTAAACTCATTTTAAAAACTAATTTGTGGCAACCTCTATCAAATTTTATATAATGCTGCTTGAAGCTGTAGGGATTGTGCGTTGATTTCATGATGTTCACTATGGGGTGTGTGTGCAGTATGTATTTACAGTTGTGTTGTCTATATGCAGTTTGTTTTTTATTGTACTGTGAAAACATTTACTGTATGTGCGCAACGTATAGATCCAAGACAAATTTCCCTAAGGGACAATAAAGTACTGTTATCGTACTTTGAGTCTGGGGGCTGTTGTGTGCATGCTATCCACGACACTATCCACACCGTGCAGCACATACTGGGGGTGAATTTGATGCAGGTCAAGGAAAGCGACTCGAACATACAGTACAGGCATTTCCACTCTAAGTGTAGCTACACAATACAGTACTTCAGTGGATCTCATTATATTTTGACTTTGTGCAAACATATGTGGGTGGGCGGAAAACAACTGTATATTTGTGTTCGTTTCTACATTGCACCTGCACATCTTACATCAGCTGCATCTACATTTTGATACTATTCTGAAGGATAAAGACTCTAAAGTCCTCTAAAGTCAGAGAGATGCATAGGATGTACTGTACTTGGTGCATTCCCGCATCTCTGTAATGTGCCAATTAATTAGGCAAAAATGAAGGTGGAAAAAATGCTTTGTATAGTAAACTGTACTGGATTTTTTCCCTCCACACGCATCGCATTCGGATTCCATCGCTCCTTCGGGGGTTACCGTGGCAATGCATGCCGATAGGAATCTGCTCAAGCACGCCACCGGTGCCCCCTTGGCTCGCCCGAAGACGTTGGCACTGCGCTTCAGGGGCGGCCCGGAGCAAAGAGGAGTGCCGGGGAGAGCGGGAATGCCAGGGACAGATGGGGTGGAGGTATGCCCAGAAATGTGCCCCTTTATCAGCCCCGCATCTCTGCCATACTCCACCGAGCTGGTGGATACGAGCCTGGAAGTGTTTTAACCAGGGGGCCCTCCACGAGGACCCATGCCGGCCATTCCAGCATATGATAATTAATGGGATATTCTGGGATGAGGAATACTTCAAGTGAATTTCCATCCGGTGAGAGAGGGGGAAGGGGGGTCACCGCACCCGGTTTCGAGAGGAACGGAGAGAATGCCGTCAATCAAGGGCCGGAGCGTTCTCATGGCAACAGCGGCGGAGCGGCAGAGATGGACGCAACCTCATTAGCCCCGCCACGTCTCCCGCGCGCCGGACGGTGCTAATGCATTTGCACAGCGGCCAGATGAGGGCTTCCAAACGGTGTCAATCTCATCAGCGGCGTGTCCCGCGACACCCAGCCCAATCAGGAGCCAGGAGGTTCCCAGCCTCCAACAATGGCAGCCAGCAGTGCCAAGATGATTGCCATGCACTCCCAGCTACGTATGGCTGGTACGGAATGCCAGCATCGTTGGGTCAGGGGGGGTTTGGGGGGGCGGTGGGCAGAATTGAGGAGATGAGAGTGGGTACGTGGTTGGGTACGTGGAGTGGGTACGTGGGTGGCACCCCCATGTAAAGCCTCAACGTGAGATATGTGTAGCACTCTAACAGTAGTCTAGCTAATGGGATCTGTGCAGGTATTCAGTACAGAACGTCTCCATGTGTGGGAGAAGACGAGTATCTGTCCTCATCTCTGCTGCAGCAGTGGACACCTGTCTCTCAGCTTTGCTCTGTTCCTGCTGTCGTTCTGTCACTGAGCAGCTCCGAGTGGAGGAGGAGGAGCAAGAGGAGGAGGAGGAGGAGGAGGAGGAGGAAGAGGAGGAGGAGAATGAGGAAGATGAAGAGGAGGAGGAGGAGGAGGAGAAGAAGGAAGAGGAAGATGAAGAGGAGGAGAAGGATAAGGAGGAAGATGAAGAGGAGAAGGAGGAGAAGGGGGCTCTGTCAGTAGAATCTTCCAAGCTGCTGTGGCGGGGATGGACGGAATAACTAAATAAATATAAATAAATGTAAATAAATAAACAAACGGAGTGACCTACAGTATAGGTAGGAGGCTCGAGCTCCCTCAACGCTTTACCAAACATGCTCAGGTGGCATTCGCCTAAAGCCCCCATGGTATCGCCTCCACTGCTGAGGAGATAGTTAGGAGATAGTCAGTATGGCTGTGGACCTGCATACACTCACACTGCTAATACATACACATTACACACACACAGACAGACAGAGAGAAAGAGCTCATACATACACAAACATATGCGCACAAACACACACACACACACACACACACATCATGAAAGGGCAGCATCCATCTCCCTAAGCAGGGGTCTGGCTTGTTAAAAGCGGGATGGTGTCTCCGGTAATGTGCTTCTGTTAATTAGTGCCTCGCCATTAATGGCGCCACCTTGAAGCTGTAAGAGACACTTTCGCTCACTCCGTGGTCTCTCTGTGACTGACAGATCGAGAGAGAGTGAGAGACAGAGAGAGAGAGAGGGAAAGAGAGAGATAAAAGGGGGAAGGAGGGGCGATTATGGAGAGATAGAGAAAGAGAGAGAGAGAAAGATAGAGAGAGAGAGGGAGAGCGAAAGAGAGAAAGAGAGAGAGAAGTGCTACAAACTTGTCAATATTCAACCTCCATTAGATCAGCGGTTGGCTGCTCAGAGTGTTTCATCTGTGTTTTTTTGTTTTTATGCAGATGCCGTCTGCCTTGTCTAATGGTTTTGTCCTGACCGACGTAAAAGGTGGGTGAGCGAATTATTTAACCACATAATGAAGTGCCTTTGTGGAAAATAATATATTGCAAACAAGACAATAAAGCCTTTCTCTTCTCCATTTAAGCACATGTTGGCTCTATTAGTAGCAGTAGTAGGATGGGGGCGGGCATGAAAGTGAGAGGCAGATCGGTGTTGTGAAGGAAAGTTTTCAAACTAAATTGAACTCTAAGGTTTTACATTGTCGAGATGTTGGAGAACTCAAACAACTCCACAATCTGGGCACAAGGACTCAAACACTCCTCCGATAGTGCTGCGATGAAATCTTGTGTGTGTGTGTGTGTGTGTGTGTGTGAACTTTCATCTTATTTTTTTATGGTAGACGATTCGACGAACACATTGCATCGCCTTTCTTCCCCCATGTTCCCCAAACAGACAAACAAACAGAAAAAAATAATTTTGTTTAATCTAAACGCACGCACACACACACTTTCGTCATGACACCTCTCCTGACATGCTCTGAAGCATTATGCCTCCCACACGCCGCTCGTGGTTGACCTTCAGATTGTGGAGCGGGGAAAAAGAAAAGGGAAAAAAAAACAAAAACGTTCTGGCGCGCATCTCGCTGGGGCTTCAGTCTGACAGAGCAGCGCCGCTGAGTTGGGATCGCATAGCACGTCAAACATCTGTTTAGCGCCTGTGTGTGCGTGCGTGTGTGTGTGTGTGTGTGTTTGTGAGAGAGAGACAGCGAGCTCAGGCTCCAGAGGGGCCCTCCAGCTCCGACAAAGATGGCACCGCAACAGGCTGTCTGCTTTTTTTTCCTCTCTTCTGAAGCCGAAGCATTTTTTTTCTTTCTTTTTTTCTATGGTGTTCGGTTACAACTTGTGAAGAGCCAGAGACAATAATTTGATATTCATTTCACTATCGTTTGGAAGGAGGTGTGTGTGTGTGTGTGTGTGTGTGTGTGTACAGTATGTATGTATGCGTGGGTGTGTGTGGTGGGGGTTGTGGGGATTCGCTTGCAGACAGTACTGTGTTGGCGAATGACAGGCCATTTTACATCCATTTCCTTCAGGAGGGGGCATAAATGGCATCATTTTAGTCAAATGGCTGGTTGTGTCTTGTTTTGTGTTTTGTTTTGCTTTGGTTTCCCACTGCCGTGCATGCCTACCATCAAATCACCACTCGTCCTCATGAAGAACGACTACAGTTGACCATGGGGGCATTTTCCTAAGGCACACACACACACACACACACACACACACACACACTAATGTCATGGGACAGGAGGGATATGCCTGTCGTGCTGGTTCGGCTGTCACAGAGGGCCAGTTCTAGGTGAGGTAGCCTATCAGGCAGGCGGAATGAGAGAGTGCACAGCAGCAGTATATACACGTGAACAGAACTGGGCTGCAGATACAAGAGTGCAGGGGGTCCAAGCGCATATGAGTCTGTCTGAGTACGCATCAATATGTATGAGCGTGTGTATTTTTCTACGGTACATCCACAAGAGTGTGTGGGCATGCTGTTGTCGAGTTTGTGTGTGTGCGCCTGTGTGTATGTGTGTGTGTGTGTGTGTGTGTGTGTGTGTGTGTGTTGACTGACTTTGGCAGCAAAGAATAGAGCACCGCTGCTGATGCCAGTTTCTCCGGTGAGATAACTGGAGGTGGGAGACAGAAGAGGTGCATTCTGGGACGCCGCCAGATCCAGTCGACAGGATCAGACAACGATAACAGCCGTACCACCTCTCTATGCATCACACTCTCAACACCTATACATCTCACCGCATACGTGTGCGTGTGTGTGTGTGTGTGTGTGTGTGTGTGTGTGTGTAGTCAGGTTGGCTCGCTTTCCAGGCAAGGGTGGATGACGGATAAAAAATAAATAAATAAAATGAAAAAATATATAAAAAATCACAGAGCCTTCTGTCAGGGAGGATTCTGAGCAGAGTTGTGCTGTCACGCTCACGCCTCACAGCTGTCCAGAAAGCCCAGGTCTGCGTCTCAGCACTACGCCACCGTGGTGACAAGGGGCGGCAGGGAGCCGGTGGACAATGTAGACGACACACACACACACAAACACAAACACACACACACACACACACACACACACACACACACACACACACACACACACACACACACACACACACACACACACACACACACACACACACACACACACACACACACACACACACAGCCCAGGTCTGCGTCTCAGCACTACGCCACCGCGGTGACAAGGGGCGGCAGGGAGCCGGTGGACAATGCAGACGACTGAGCAACAAAACCCTCACTCAGCGCAGCATATGCTGGGGGTGGGAGTGATGCCCGCTTCCCTTCCTTCTCCTCCTCTTCCACTTCCTCTCTCTCTCTCTCTTTCTCCTTCTCTTCTCTCTGTCTCTCTCTTCCTCTTCTTCCTTCTTTCTTTCTCTCATTATCTCATTTTATCCTCTCTCTCTCTTTCTCTTCTTCTCTCTATCTTATTCTCTCTCTCATTCTCATTATCTCTCTCTCATTCTCTCTTTCGCTCTCTCTTTCTCTATCATTCTCTCTCTCTCTCTCTCTCTCTCTCGTGCACTTACACAACACACAGGTGGTCTAAATAGTGCACCATAAGCAGTGAGGCTGAAGTGATGTAGTGTGTTCTTGGTCAATGACCTTCCGTCTCTCAAAGGCACCCCCCCCGCCCCGCCCTCTACACACACCCACCAAAACCCACCCAACACCCCCCCCCCCCCCCCACACACACACACACACACACACACACACACACACACCCCTCGACACACTCACGCACATGTGCACTTGCACAAACACGCAGGTGGCGGGAGGAGAAGACAGCGATCACTGGTGCTGAAGTGATGGAGTGGGTGTTCTTGGTCATCGCTTAAGTCTGACTCTCACACATACACATTCAGACACGGAGGCACGCACGCATGCACACACACACACAACCCCCCACCCATCCTCAGAACACACAGACACACACACACATACACACACATGCCTTTGGTGCTAATGTAGATGTCAGGCTGGATTAGTCTTCTTCACTGGGCTTCAATGAGCACTCATCATCTACCTGAATCAAGGTGAATATATATACAGCCCTCCAGAGATACGGAGAGAGAGAAGAAGAGACAGTGAGAGGGGGAGAGAGAGAGAGAGAGAGAGAGAGGGGAAAAAGAAATGGAATGATGTCTATCCTATGGTCTATGAA
>NC_085012.1:8611975-8629475 GCF_963854185.1 Sardina pilchardus
ATTAAGATGAAGAGCAGGCAGGTTGTTTGGTGAGTGTCACCTTGGTGACCTGCGCATGAACACACCACAGTAAACACACACTTTCTCAAAGGGATGAAGCGAGGACTCCGAGTTTTATTTCTCTCTGTACTTTTACAAATTCGATATTTTTATTCAATGAGTCAGACAGCGAGAGAAATGAAAATAGCTATCACCTTTTTCCCCCATCAACACTCCATGATGCACAATATCAGAGTGTTGCATACAGGTATACACAGAGTACAACACAAGCCAAGAGTGGTGGACGGGCTGGACGGGAGAGTACACTGCACTCCTGCGCTAACACGGCCCCAGTGACTCTGAGGTCAGTCCGTCTGCTGCCCTCAGCGGGGATTTGCTCTGTGATGCTACGCTGAGCCGTGGCTGAACTGATGACCAGTAGTGTAGTGATGAGACCACCTCATTCCTCTCAGACTGGCCTTGCGTGCCCCCACCTCGCTGCCCCCCCCCCCACCCCCCCACCTCCTTCTCTATCTCGCCCCACATTTACTCTCCCCCCTCCGCACTGACCCTCTCCAACAAGCCAATTAGACAGCCTGCACTTATCGAGCGGGCAGGTTGGGGAAGGGGGGGGGGGGGTGGCGGGGGGGTTGATGGTGGGGAGGGGGGTGCACGCCTAACGCAATTACCCAGGCGGTGGTGCGCTCGCTCATTTGGAAAATTAGCACGGGAGAAACCTGCTGTACGAGCGCCAGTCAATTAGGTGCCGACTGTACCCGCTTGGGCACTGTACCGCGTCGGAGGGGCCGGGGGAGAGCTGGCTCCTCTGCGGCTCGTCGGCCGTTAACATAAGCGGGCGTTTGAACACAAATCTGCACGCTCAAACTTTGAAGGGTACGGATTAGAAAGTGAGAGACACAGACACAGAGATACAGAGATGCCTGCAGCGGAACTCACTGCCCAACAATGGACGAGACGAGGCTGGAGCACTTAAAGTTGTTTTTAGTCATGTTGATTTGTTGATTTGCTCACGGTGATTTGCTTGATTTGATCATCCTGCTTACATTGTAGTGTATGTTGTGTGTGGCGTCTTAAGCTGCTGGGACCTTGAATTTCCCCTTGGGGATCAATAAAGTATCTATCTATCTATCTATCTATCTATCTATCTATCTATCTATCTATCTATCTATCTATCTAACTATCTATCTAGCTAACTAGCAACTTAAAACAGTGAATCTAGGAGACAAGGTCATGATTAATAAACAAGCATATAGGCAGAAAAAGATGGTCAGAAAAAGAAACCAGAAAATAAAGGCTGACAGACAGAGTAGGTCTATTTAGGCAGATGTAGGTGGACAATATGCAGATTTGAGTATGACCACCCAGACAGGTGGGCAGGTGGGCAGGCGGGCAGGCGGGCGGCGGGATCTTACCTCGGTGGGCCAGCTTCTGGAGGGTAGACCTGAGCTGGCGCAGGGCGGAGGGAGAGACATCGTAGGAGTACGCCTCGGTCACTGGGAACGCCTGGCACCTCCCAAACACACCGTCTGCAACAAGACCACACACACACACACACACACACAGGCATGGAAAGAGAGAGATTAAAACATTTTAGGCAAAACACAAGGGTGCATTTGCCAAACTAGAACCACAGGTAGCGTAATTAAAAACAAAGGTTAACTCAGCTCTTAAGTTCTTAAGTACAGTACCCAGGAGCACCCTTTAGCCAACCTGCCATTTTCATATTTTAGCCCCACACACACACACACACATACAGTAAAACCTCCACAACAAAACACCCTTTTTTTTCTGTCCAGACGATATTTTTTGGGTGGGAGGGCTCTTTGCGCAGGCCTCCGCCTCAGCCGTGTGAGAAAGGAACATCTGTGTCCTTCTGTGGCCTCTGGAAAGGACTCGGGCTGTTTGCGCCAGTGACACTTTTCCTTGTAAACCTTGAGATGCTGTTTGGGGTGCTAATAGCCGTCGGGGGGCTAGCAGCTGTTTTCTCTCCTTCCTTTTATTCCTCCCCTGCTCTCTCTCTCTCTCTCTCTCTCTCTCTCTTTCATTCTTTTTTTTCCGCTCTTTTTTTTTGACAGCGCTCAGATAAGCGTTCGGCCATCAGCACACACCTCTTATCGGAGGCTGCTTATCAAGCCCCATCGCCGGGGCCTCTGCTCCACTTGATAGGCCGTTGCTAGGCAACCCAAGCCAAGGCTCCAATCGGCTTCATAATTCAGCGGCTATCTGGAGCTGGAGGAGCTGCTGAAGGATGCTGGGAGATTCAGCCCTGGCTCCTGGAGAATATAAATGACCCGAGAGCTGTTGTTTTCTCCCCCCGGTTATTTCAGGGGACATTGTTCTTCTGTCGTGCCTCTGTCTCTCTCTCTCTCTGTCTCCTTCTCACCTCAGAGATTCTCTTCCAGTTTTACTTACAAATGAATGATGCAAAACAGAGCACAGAAAATTCCCCTTTGGAGAAACATGGCTTGCAGACATAGCCAGTTAGTACTGTATTACACACACACACACACACACACACACACACAAGACACACACACACACACACACACACACACACACACACACACACACACACACACACACACACACACACACACACACACACACACACACACACACACACACACACACACACACACACACACACACACACAGCAGCAGCAGCAGCATTTATCAGGTAGGGTGTAGCTCAAGGTTTCTCTCTGTCAAAAGGATAGTTATTTCCTCGCCATCAACTTCCACTTACAAGGTTTTAGATCTCGGTTTCTATCAGCCTTATTACCATAATGGCCCTGTCAGTGGCAACTGGGCAGAATCTGAAGTTGGACTTCCGAAACAGTCCAGTGGGATCTAAGAAGCAACATTCCCACAATCCTTATGGCGAGCGGCAGCGATAATCACCTGAGCAGATAATAATAATAACCTCCCACAATGGACTCGGTGGCAGCAAGGACAACCAGCGCTTCCAGCTCCACACTCCGGGTAATTACAGGTAAGACACTTAGACACCATTTTGCAGCGATGAAAGCCTCACATGCAGTTATATTTACGAAGCTACAAAATTGCAGAGGGAAGACATGTCGCGCAATACGCCACCTTGTCTTGAAAACATGACAGCCTTGAAAATGTCGGCAATTTCCATACATAAATATGCACACCTTTATGAGGGAGGCATCAGGCGGCCGTGTGCAGGTGTGTGGGGGATGCTTTCTGAAGACACACTCAGACATGACAGCCGGGTTAATTGCATGTGATTGCGCATATGGAAAATTGTGTTATTACTTTCACCATTAAGGCAGCTGATCATTATGATCGGAACACACACGGCTGCGTCGCTGGGCGTTCCGGCCTCCCAAGACCAGACATTAGCTTTTAATTACAGTCCCTTCCCCTCTGTCTCCCTGGAAACATCATCTGCGAGCCGCCGGCCACCGCCGGAATCAGAACCGTAATCGGGGTGTCACAAAATCAGCACGGTTCAAAAGAGCTTCTCTTTTTCCTCCGGTTTGTCGTCGGCTAACGTCGACGCTCATGTTGGGTGTTATTTTTTTTCCACACCGTAGCGTTGCGACACGTTAGCTGTTCTCCCCCCCCCAGCGAGGCCAAGGAGTTCAACCCTGACAGGTCACCGAGGAGTTAAAGCAAGTATTAAAGAGAGGAACTTTTATTTGGAGGAGAGGAGGGGACAAAAATGAATCAAAAAAATGGGGAACTGGATGTAATTTCTGGACGGCGGTGGCACGGGAGGCTGGAGAGAGAGACGGCGAGGCGGGCAGGAGGGTGTGACGACTTAACAGGCAGAGCCGTCGCAATTTAGTCCTGCCAACACCCAGAGATATGGAGAGCAGTCTACTGATGAGGGAGGAGAGGAAGAGAGAGAGAGAGAGAGAGAGAGAGAGAGAAGGTGAGAGAAAGAGAAGGTGAGAAAGAAAGGGGATAGGGAATGAGAGAAGGAGAGTGTGAGAAAGAGAGGGAATAGATAGAGAAATAGATGAGAGAGAATGACAGAGTGAGGGAGAGAGGATGTGAGAAAGAAAAGGGAAGGAGATAGAGAAATAGATGAGAAGAGAGAGAATGAGACAGAGAGAGAGAGAGAGAGAGAGGATGACGAGTGAGGAAGTGACCATGGAGAGGAGTGAAAGAACAGATATGAAATGAAAAGGACAGGCTAGAGGAGCAGCAGAGAGAGAGAGAGAGAGAGAGAGAGAGAGAGAGAGAGCAGATAAGGGCAATCACAGCTAAGAGGAGACTACAAAGGAAGGACGAGGCCAGGGAGAGGGCCGCCGTGTCAAAGACAGCAAAGAGAATGAGCAGACAAGAGTGAGAACATTTGAGATAAAGAAGAAGAAGTAGAGAGAGAGAGGGAGAGAAAGAAAGAGAGGGGTGTGAGAGAGGGTGTGTGTGTGTGTGTGTGAGAGAGAGGACACACAGAGATGGGAACGACCATAAAGCCGAAGACTTGAATCAGTTCATCAGCACTAACCTTACAGCTCCTCTCTTTATGCTCTTGTCAGGTCATATCAGGAGCCTTTGAAACATCTCCTGCTCCTCTGTCATACCTTTCACATAAATCTTGTGCACACAACCCCTTTTGTAGCGCCATGCTGCGCCTGCAACCCCCCACCCCCCCCCCCACCCCCACCTCCCCCCCCTTACATAAGCGTCGCCGTGGTGACATAACCACCAGCAGGGCGGTTGTCTCCCTGTCTGTTTCCATGACAACCGCTGCGACCGTTGACAATAGTTTATCCTGCAGCCGCTGCCAGAAATAAGAACATTTTAATTACAGTGATTATGCTCAAATATAGATCCATGTTGTGCTTTTCAGTACCGCTCCACACACACACACACACACACACACACACACACACACACACACACACACACACACACACACACACACACACACACACACACACACACACACACACACACACACACACACACACGCACACACACGCGCGACAGGCGTCTGTGTAGTAGACAGGCTGAAGGGGGAAGCTGAAAGCTAGTCGGAGCAGACAGTGCAAGGAAAGGACACAAGGGGAATATATTTATATATATATATATATATATAATAAAAATGTGTTCAAGCAGGTTTGGAGATGCGCATTTTTCACTGATGCTTATGCTGCGCCTCCGTTCCTCTCTTCCTACCCAGTCAGCAGCACTGAGAGATGAGAAAAGCTGTGGCAGGATTCAATAGGATGAAATGGCCACAGAGATCAACACAGTGTAATTACAATGTGACCTTCTGATATATAGGCTGGGGGCAATGGCTACGGCAATTCTCTCCGGGCTGACACGCCACTGAATCTTGTTAAAAACGCGTCGGAATTGTTTTACAGCTGGTGACAGCCACTGTAAGGACCACACATTACAGGATACATCATTCTACGCAGATGTGTAGTTTTAAGCTTCCGCTTGCTGGTGAAACTGATAGAAGCCTTTATTGGCTTTAGCAACAGCAATGAGTCAATTTGAACTGAATTAATAAATGCACATAGACTCCTAATCGTAAGCCTCTTTCACTAAAACTATATTCACAGACTACATTCACATTCATATTATCCACTGCAACTGTCTCGGCAGCATAACAAGCAGAGAATGTCGATACAGTCACTCCCTGTGAAACGATTAGTCTCAGTCCCACAATATACAAATGTGTCATCACTGAGATTCAGAATCATTATCCATCTTGTGGCTTATATGTGTCTTATTTCCCAGAAAATGATCTTTCCTTCTTTCCTATTCAAACTCCTATCAATCTCTCTAAATGAGTTTCATTGAAGCAGCAGCTGTTTTTGTAATGCCTGCCCTGCAAGACGCCTACGAAAACACGAGGGCACGTGCACACACACTCACACACACACACACACACACACACACACACACACGAGATGACTCATGACATGGTTTTATCTGGATTAGCTTGTAGTAAGGTCTTCTCTCCACAAGATGGAGACTGGATTAGGCATAAAAAACAGGCCCTGGAGAGCTTGGCAGGTAACGGATGTAACGCATGTTGACAGATTCATCTCTCTTCGCTGCTTCGTCTGGCCTGACCCCTGCTTGACCCTTCTACAATCGACAGAGCTAAATATGGCACTGACATTGATTTTCTCCTCAGAGGTGTCAATCGAGATGCTCAATCAGTCGATAATTCGACCACGCTGACTAATTTGCTTCTAAGACGTGACCGTGTCGTGTCTGAAATATGTTCAAGTATAGTGTCTGGGATTTTAAAGACTTGACAATTCTTAAATTTGTCAGACATGACAGACTCAGACCCAGACTCTTGGCTTATTGATATCTGTGAAGTATGTGGTGTCACAAGCTTACCAAAGAGCTTCCATTATCCAAAAAAAAAAATGAGTCAGGTGTAGAAAGGCCATTAAAGGTTGAGAGGGAGTTTAATCATGGCCATGAATCAGATGGAGGATTAAGAAAAGCCGAATGGCTCCGAATTAAAATGGCTCTGAATTAAAGCCTTGCATCGATAAATGGATCTGTGCTTTCACAACATCGGTGATGGTGGAAAAGGAAGTCATATCCAGAAATATCCGCGCCTCTTCTCACCTCGCCTCCCTCAGAGCCGAGAAGCCATCTGTGGAGGTGTGAACGGCAGCACCGGTTATTTTTAACGGCAGGATTCTAAATGTCCGCGCTTCCCCTCCTGTGAATTCAGTGTCAGGGATACGCACGTGTCAAGTGTAAGCGTTTTCCTTTACCTGCCTTTGTCTCTTTAGATTTAATTATTCATGTTATATTTATTATTCTGACAAAGCTAAATAATTAAATCATGCTATGCTACTTGCAATCTGTGACGCATAGACGACTGTGTTTGTTTTGTCGGGTGTTGATTTATTTTGGGGGGGGGGGGTGCAGGACTGCTTGAGCAAGCAAGTTTTGACAGTGCCACTGGGGCGGGAGGCAGGGGGGGGGGGGGGGCGGGGGGGGGGGGGGGGGGGGGGCACCAAGAGGATCCACGCAGTTTGATCAACTGAAAACAGACGGTCTGTCTGACTAACACCCGTGATTTTGAAGGACTTTGTTGTTACCGTGACGCCGCTTTCCAACCTGGCTAATGCTTTAGAGGATACAACACTGTTCTCTCTCTCTCTCTCTCTCTTTTCATACTTTCTCTCCGTTTCTGAGGAACACATGAGAGAGAGGGAGCTGGTGGTGCTGTGCGAGGAGGGAGGGGGTTTTCGGCGGACCAGACGGAATCAGCAGGTCTGCCGCACCCCGTTCGTCTGCTCTGGGCCTCTACTGTCTAAGCCTCCTCAGATCTGGGAGGTAAACATGGTCTCCCCATTTAGCGTTTGAGCCTGGCGCACACATAACAGCGAAGTGGGGGGTGGTGGTGGTGGTGGTGGTGAGGGTGGGGGTGGTGGTGGGTGGAGGGGCTCTGCTGTTTTTTCCTATTTCAAAGGAAAATGTTTACAAGCGCAAGCTGTGAGATCATCGCCATCAGCACGGGAAAATAATTTTTTCGAGAAGACACACATGCGAGGAAGGGGAGAGAAAAAAAAAGGAACAAGGCGGGATGAGAAATCTCCTAATCCCCATTCTCTGACACAATAGGAGACATCATGTCGATCCCACCGGTATGTCTCGTTGGCTACACCCCGGGTGTTAATACCCGCTGATAAGCTCACGCCTCAGAGCGCATAACAGAACCGCGAGAGGCGTCTGCGTCGAAGAACGAACCCGTGGCGGAACAGCCCTCCGACTGCCGCAGGAACACGGGCTGCACCTCCACAGCTGTCTCCTAGACGCCCGCTCATAAATCTCCTCACCGTGGTGAACCTCCCGCAGGGAGGGGGGGTGCTGACAAAAAGACTATTAAGGCTTGTGGGAAGCAACTGATGTATTCTCTCTTTTTTTTACCCCCTTGTAGCGTGAAACAATAACACAAGCAATTAAGGAAATCAATTGACCAAGAGGGGTACGATATTATGAACAGTTCCAATCTAATTATGCTCCGACAGTTTGCCTTTGTTTGCTCGCTTTTGTGCGAGTCGATAAGCACAGAGTGAAATCAGCTAGTCTGCATATTGAGCTCTAACTTTGAGCACTTTCTGTCCGTCTAGATGACTCACACTTGATTGACGCCTGCATTCAGGTGTTGAGATACTAGATACAGGCTTTGGTACATGGTCAACCATGGACGACAATTTCATAATTCAAAAGAACTGATCTGAACTGAATGAGATAGCCTCATCGTAAATACACACACAAATACCGCCACCCCTGACACCCCAGTATTTCACAGATATGTTTTTTTTGCATTGGGTTGGAATATGTATTTTTGTTTCTAAATCGTGTTAAATTAGCCAGAAGAAGTCTAACAACTGTGGAGAGCAGTGAGTGGATGCTAAAGCAACTGAATTATAACCCTGATAGCATCATATTACCAGGCAGAGATGAGAGCATGGCCATCTTCATCCGGCCTGTATTTGTGGAAAGAATAATGAACAATAGAGAGTAATGAAGAGTACAAAAACCCAGAGATAAAAAGACCCAGAGAGAGAGAGAGAGAGACAGGACATAGACTCATTATAGACAGATATACCCAGAGAGAGAGAGATAGAGAGAAAGAGAGAGAGAGAGAGAGATAGAGATAGAGAGAGAGAGAGAGAGACAGACAGACAGAACAGACCCATTATAGAATAATGAGTACTTAAATAGCCTAGACTGGTAGTTGAAAGAAGTTCAATCAAGGCAAAATCACTATCCTGCGAGGCCACGCCACTTTACAATCTTCTTTGCACTCAGCCACTCCGGCAGACACCACAGCCCCAGGGGCACGGAAGGGCTCCAATCAAACCAACGCTACCACACCATTACACCATAACACTTCTCCATGATCGAGTTGAGAGAGGGATGGTATTCAATGCGTGCTTGGTCAGGCTCAATAAATATCCAGCATTAACTGGCAGTAAACATAACTGACTGGCCCGCGTCTGCCAAGGGCATTATAAACAAGCACCAACAAGCGCAAAAGACTCCAGAGGTCTGATGAATATGATTTAGTGCAAACTTTTACCCACCCACGCGGACCATGTGGACGCTATCTTTCCCACAGGAGGGAGAGAGAGAGGCCACGTGGATGGGCGGAAGTGAGAGGGAGAGCAGCACCATCCTCTAGCGGCAAAGTCTTTTAAGGACGCTTGGGAACAGCAGAATACAGAAAAATGAGTCAGCCGAATTTTTATGCATAAAACCGTCAATTCATCCCACGCATTCTGATGAGCCACTGCGGCTCGACGGCTGTCGCGAGCGACCTCCGTTGTCAGGAAGCGTGCCGACATCATCATGATGCCGAGGGGGGTGGAGGGGTGGGGGGCGGCCCCGTTTCCTCCCGAGAGGAGCGAGCCGAGCGCTTCCTAGCCGTTCCCATGGGGACGCGTTCCGTCGGCAGCTCCCCGATCGCCATTAGCCGAAAAGCGGAGACGGAGGGAAAATGTCAAGCGACAAACAAGCCCGTCTGTCTACGAGGCCGGCCGCCACGCATCCTAAGACATCTTCCACTGTATCTCCAGAGCAAATGACAGGAAAGGTCAGGCAGTCATGATGATAGGATGGAGCTCGCATACAAACACAGCCCCTGCCACGCTCATCCAGGAAAAGATGCTCGGTTGGAGATTTCGCACAGAGGCTCTTTAATCTTTTATAGAGTCGCACACTTTCAGAGCAAACACACACACAAGAACTAAGACTGATGACAGAGGGGATTTGATGTCTGAAAATATAATTCCCTGCGTTCTATATTGTATCAGCTAGATGCGCTTATAACTATGTATTTACATAATTATTACACATGTACAAGAACTAACACATCGACACACAGCAACACAATACTCCCTTCACCAAAGCATCCATTATGCAGCAGACAGAAGAAACAGAGACCTTAACAAAACCTCAGCATGTCCTTATAAATGTACATTATTACTGAATCTGTATGTAAAACACAAAAGCTCTGTATGCACCGTGCTCTATTCGTACCTATAGTAGTACATTTGTGCAATGCACATGGTCCATTTTCACTACAAACCACTTCACACCGGCAATTTTCAGAGGCGAGAGGATAATTGAATGGCGGCCGCTTCACGCCTGGAAATCCGAAGTGCCGGGCACCGAATGGGGTGCGGGCAGCCAATGTGGGCAGGCCGTGCCGCGCCCGGCGCCACGCAGCACTGGCAGAGAGCGAAAGCTGCCGACTGTTATATTAGTTTGGTTATTATTACTCTCAGCGGGGGGGGCCGTGGCGGCACGAAATTAAAATGTCCGTAAATAAAAGCGGGAAGTTCACCGCTGATGATGAGACCGAGGCGAGGCGAGGGCGAGGGGTGAGGCCGAGTCTCGAGGTTCCCTTCTAACGCACCGTTAATGAACACGCCGACAAGGCGTTCCCTGTTTCCCCCTGTGCTGCTAGATGTGGCCATATTGCCTCTCTTGCAGATTCTGAGTCGTGTTTTCATAACGGTGAGATAGCGCGACGAGGGGAGTGTGAGCTGTCTGTTGGGTCTGCGAGAGGAGAGTGCTGCTGCTTTCATATGTCTAATTGCTTGATTAGCGCATCGTGTTTCCTCTCTTTCATTCAGAGGAATAGAGCGAGGGAGGAAAAAGGAGTGGAAACTGTATAGAGAGGTAACCATGGAAACAGTGAGTGGCACAAAAAGGATCAGTGAAAGAAATGTTGTCTTTCTGTACCAGGTCCAAGGGCACAGGGATGGTGATGACACTTTGCAACTGATGGCAATTTTCCTACCTACTGTATTTCTTTTCTTATTGAATTCTTATTGTTTTTGGTGCCAATGTTTATTATAAAAGTGAATGTGAATATGGATGTGTGTGTGCATGTGTATGTCTGCCTATGTGCCTGATTTTCTGTGTACAATTCTGAGATTGAAAAAAGAGAAGCTTTTAATAAGTAGCCTACAGTGCAATAATCATACACACACTCACACACACTAATGCACACACACACACACTAATGCACACACACACACACTAATGCACACACACACACACACACACACACACACACACACACACACACACACACACACGCACACGCACACACACACACACTAATGCACACACACACGCGCCTTCATCCACTAAGTAAAGCATGCCCCTGACGGGCATAAACAATCCTTGATTGCCTTATTAAGTCCTAAATAGTCATCACTCTAGTGTGACAGCCCGGCGGACAAATCTGTCAATGGGCTGGCATGAGACGCTGCTCCGAGTGTGTGTGCCTCCCTCCCCAGAGGAGGGCTATGAAACACCATTATCGTTCTCCGGCTGAGGGCATAGACAGCCCCTAATATCATCTGATGCAGCAGCAGCATCTGATGCACTCTGTGATTTGGAAAACCTCGCTGCTTTGATTTACTCTGGTTATTGGGTTGCGCTTCACCCAGCCAGGGGGGGCCAGCCTAACCTGCAGGCTGATCCCAGGGCTATCAGAACCAAACCAGGCAGCGCCTACTCAACTCCATCAGCAGGCCCATTTCATCAGCCCCGGCCCCGGCCCCCGGCCGCCTATCAGCCTCTCGCATCTCCAAAAGCCATTTCCCTGACCTGGGTAATCTCTATGGATGAGCCGAGTTTCCATTCAACTCCTACGCAATCTTCCAACTTAATCCAACTGCCGACTTTATTACCCACCAACCCCCCCTTTGAGGTCTTTGTGACCTGGATGGGCTTGTGTTGCTTCGGCATCTTCACAGCGCATTAAACACACGGTTAATATGCAAACCTTCATTTCAAGTCTGATCTCAAGATGAAACTTCCCATTCATATTATACAAATGTTTCAACAGCAATAACATGCATATGTCATGGTCTTCATCATAATGCAGTGATACAAATGATTCTTAGAAACAACTTAAAAATACCTGATTGACAAGGCATCTAGAGTAGAGTCATGACATGAACATATTTACAATTTTCAATCTGGAATTGGTAAGCAGAACAAAGCTGCTTTGCTTTTACTTAATCATGCATTTATTTCAATATCAAAAGAGACAAATAGTAAATCTACTCATCTATGACATACAAATTACACAACAGACTAATTTTGCAATTCTCTAGACATCTAGACAATGGATGGATGGTTGTTTACCCCATGTTTGTTGGAAATGAATATTACTGGTGATGGACCGATTATGCCTTCAGAGCAAGTTTCACCCACAATCGCAATTTATTTCTTGCAAATGGAAGACAATAGTTGTATTTATATGCCACTTTTAAAAAATGAGAGCCTTTCCACACCATCACAAAAAAACTATCCAACTAATTTCAACACAGATACTTTCAGACATTAATTCACTTCAACGACCTAATAAAACATAAAAAAACCAGACACATCTATGGTCTGAAGTTGAACTGAAGTTTCATACTGTATTAGTCTATTTGATCTAAAGTAGTTATGTTGAAATCGTGCTGGGTTTTTTTTACAGATGTATTATAATGTGGCAGTGGCTTATACTTTTATCTTTAGGGAGGGATGCCTTAATTAAACATTGATCAATCTGAGGTATTTTGTTTTTTATTTATTGGAAAACAAAACCATTCCAAACCCATGTCAGTACATTGCCAAAATAAGTGAGTGGGTTTGGTGATGTCATAATGGTGTTATGAACTGGTATCCTTAGAGACAAGAGTCCATTTCTAACCGGACAACAGTTTCAACAGTTTTATAATTTTTTATCTGAACTATGAAGAAGGAAGGCAGTAACTTTGTGTTGGGCCTACTCTACTGCGCAGTAATGTGCTGTGGTTCTGCAGATGCCCTCGTGGCCTTGCACAGATACAGCCAGACAAGGAGGCTGAGAAGGGCCGAGCCCCCTGAGGACTCGGGCGGTATCATCTCTCTCACTGACACTTTTCAGACAAAAACGATCTCTGACTCAGCGGGGCGTCACGGTCCTTCTGTCACAGCACCGATCAGCACCGAGGCCTCTCTGACCTCAGCGTCAGTGGGTGGACAGGTCAGTCGGACTGATGACGCTTGGCCGCACCAGCCTCTGGAGCACATCACATTTGAGCCGTGGATCTCTTTTGAGGACATGGAGGCCTTCCCAGCGGACTCAACTTGGCCTTATTTCCCATGGCAGATACAGCCACCCAGGGACTCCCCAAAAGCCTCCTCTATGTGGGGTGACCTGGAGAGGGTAAGACCCATAAAGTGTTCTAACAGAAGCCACACGGCTTTGTTATTTGTTTTCATTTAGGTAGCTGTGAGATAGATTTGTGCTATATGATGTTTTATGTAACCTTTTTCAGTTCACAATGGAGAGACAGCTGGCTGATACAGGGAAAACAGACTGTAACGCCAACTGAGCAGGGAGGAAGAACATCACCATATTATTTTAATTACGGCAATAAAACAGCATATTCTTTTATTTCTATGGAATTATCTTTTATATACGACCACACTATAAATGTCCTAATTTTTCTCATCTCACCATGATTTTTTTTAGAACTTCAAATATGCAATATAAAATTACTATTGAGCTTCAAGGCAGCACTCCATACTAAATTTGACATTAAATCTATAAGGAACGAAATTGGCTAGGCTAGCTAATGTTTGCAGTTCCTCTGTTTGCTTTATTTGGAACCAAATGTTTCTATTTCAATATTTCAACTGTTTGTTCCGGAAGCAACCACTATCCTGTGGAGCTTTTGTGAACATTCTACAATTCTAATGTGGAACTGTGCAAGATTCAAAGTCAAAACAATTATTATTCAAAAGTAATCTTGGAAACAGTGCTGCCATTATCATTTAATCTAGTTGAGCCTCATTGCATGTGACCATGAATAAGGAAGGTGTGAACGTTGGCTTACTTTGGTATTACTATGGATTGATGTGCTCTGGGCGCATACCCATAATACCTCACATACACCATCAACAAAATCCAAACCAAGTGCATCCTGGGACGACCAAAAATATGCACTATCATGCACAAAAGACAGACGCACCAGAAGAACCAGAGATTGATAGAGGCGATTCTCTCTCAAGTGTTTTTGATCGCGAACGTCCTAGTGAGCTACACGATGAGATGTCTGGGGATGCTTGGTCATCCAGAGAAAAAACTGAGCCATGGATCTCCTTTGAAGACATGGGAGCCTACTCGGCTGTTACATCATGGCCTTACTTCCCTTGGCAGATACAGCGACCCACTGAGAAAAGCGAGCCCTCAGAGATGTGGAGTGACCTAGAGAGGGTGAGGCGTTTACTATCATGTTATTTTAGAGATAAAAAAGAGCTCTCTTTGGGCCCTCCATCGTTTGGCTAGAGAGAGCTGCTGTTGCTAGGGAGCCGCTGATGAGCAGATCTGCCACTGATCCAGCGGAAGCTCTCCGGGGATAGATGTCACGGTGTCCAGAGTTTGATTTTGGGGGAGGTCAGACACAAAACACAGCCCTGTAATGAACATTTTAGATGGCTAAATTGCTGCGTGGAGTGGGCTAGGTCAGTTTTTTTTCTTCTTCTAAATGGACACTAAATGAGCTACTGCAGCTACTGTATGTGAAACTATTTAGGCCTATATTTCAGAGGCAATTGGTGTTTGACTTGCTAGAGAATTATTTCTTAAACATCCAACAGTAATTTAGTCTTTCCATGCCGTAGCTTGCTGTATGAGCAAATTCAAATAGGCTAGAAATATTCATAAAATACAAGGAACTCTTCCAAGAAGGTCTTCTGTCTGCAAAGTTTACTTGTTAAGAGTTGCAGTGTTGGCTAGTTTTGCAAGGGAATGTCCTCCAAAAAAAAATATCAGCCTAGCGGTGACTGCAACTTTCACTAACCGGTGTGCTGGCCACAATACTGCTGCAATTTGCATTCATTTTATAGGACCACTGAGCCAGTATCTGACAGCACCATAGCTGGGTTATTAGGTCTACCTTCTATATTCAGAGGCCCCTGCCTGAGCCAGTTTTTTTTTCTCTCTCACAGACTAAGCTCTCAAATGTGTCTGAACACTGTCAATGGTGCTGAACTGTGCAATTATTTCCCAATTAAGCCCAGAGATTACAGTCTCAGGTCTGTAGTCATTATTAAGGTCACCGTGGGTGTGCGTGGGCTGCTATATTGTGCGCATATAATTATGCCTGCAGTACCTTATAGCTACATAATTTAGGAGGTGGGTATGGGAGAGTAGAGGAGACAGAGGGGAAAAAAAAAAAACATTTGTAATGCAATTTCTTAGACGTGGAATGGGCCTACGGATGAGTCTATGAAAGCAACAGTGAGAGGAATGAGCTGTAGTGTGTAGATTACCCTTCACACTGGTTACCACAGAAAAGAGCGTCACTGTGTCCTTGCATTGTAGAAACGAGCGAATACAATATTTGTCAGCTTATGGCCCTTCTATACCATTTTAGGGGCTTATGGCATAAGCCCTGTGATTCGATTCTGATAATGGCAGCCAAATAGGCACGTTACACTAATTTCCAAGACGAATGCTTTTAATATCAGTGTACAGAAGTGTCAATCTGTGTTGTTTAATGTTCGCAGCACAACCAGAAGCGGAAGGCCCATGAGCAGCGGAACAGCGCACAGGGGAGGCAGAGGATAGGCCCCGTCAGGCCCAGCTCCATCCAACATCCCCTGGGCTCCAGTCACCCACACACTCCTAACAATTATTTATTTTTCCAATAAATGTACACAAAAACGTTATCTGTTTGTCTCATGCTGGCATGCGCAGAGCACTTTTAATGTAAAAGCGAGAACGAACGGGGGCAGAGGAGATGAGAGGCAACGGAGAACGGCTGAAATCCGTCTTCCGCAAAGGCAGTTGCCAGTGCTGTGACTGTTGCGTGCTGCAACACTAGGCCCGTCCCCAGGGATGTTAATAACGGCAAAGCCGAGGAGAGATAGGAGAAGACTGATATTCAGTGGCTTTATGAATACAGAGCCTCGGTGCTTTCAGGCACCTAATTGTTTGATTAGAAGGAAATGGCTTTTCTTTCATTCGGGGACATTCAGACTGGGAAACACAGATCGAGGTAGTCATGTTGGGATGTAACTATGGGAGCAAGAACAGGGATGACGCACGCCAGGGTGTCAGGATATGGAGGGTTAGCTTCAGCCAGTTAGCATCTAAGATGGCCGCCATGCTGTCACGATGTATGAGACTCCGGTTGTAGTTTGACACTGTTTATTAACAAACATCCAACAGGTGATAACTTCAGTCCTGGAGCTAACTTACACACAGCTTACATTAACTTATCTATTCCAAATCTGGTGTTGTATCATAGTGACGTCACACACAGGAGACCATACCCAACTAATCGATCCTAGATTGATCGATAACTACATCTACTCCACAACATCCTCGACATCACTACACATGCCGCCATCTTTAAAAATGGCATCTGCCAGGTGTTCACAGCTGGCCCCATTTTCACAAAAAAATGGCCAGTTAGGTGCCTCATTATAGCCACAAATGAGCTGGCCTGATACTCCCAGCTTGTAAACAGCCAGCTCATCCACCAATCAGACTGTGGCACAGACAACATACTTTTGTACTCACCAGTAATGTGGAATCTAATTGGCTTGTTTGTGAGAATGTGGCCACCTGTCAGGCACCATTTTTAAAAATGGCCGCCAATTACATATATTTTTGGCTGAAGTAGCTAGCCAGCAACGGCCATTGAAATGAATGGGGTGGTACCTCCTCCCTCTCTCCGGATATAATACCCTCATGATGCATGAGTTTGTGAGAGCGTGTTGGAAAATCATAAAAGTCCAAATTGATTCATTTTCCATTAAAAATAAAACATAATTTATTTCCATTAAATTATGTGTCCATGCAACTGATTACACTGAAATTTTAAAAGAAAAAAGAATCTGCACGGCATGTTGACAGCTTCCAAAGCACACAACCTCAACACCACAAAACCAAAAAAGCCAACTCTGCCACCTGTTCCCAGGGTCGTCTCTGCCGCTCCATTCATCTCGGCTGGAGTGTTTCCCTCATTATCCTTTCATGTGCCTCTGAACAGCTCGCTACAAGCTAATGTCTGAAAGCGCTGCGAGCCAAAGACAAAGGCACAAAGCAGACGGGCTCAGAAAGACTTATTAAGAAATGAACAAAGGGATGGATAGAGTCGAGGTGAGGAGAGAGAGAAAGAGAAACTGCGCACAAGACAGAGACAGAGCGAGAGAGAGAAAGAGAAAGAGAAGGAGGGAAGATAAGAGTCCCCAGACGGCGGTCTCCATATTTCCCTTCTCCGCTATCAGTGAGGCGGGGGACTCGGGAGTCCTCCATTTCTCACTCATGACTGCACAGCTTTAATTGAGCTCAATTGTTTGCACTAGTTGTTATCGGCCTCCGTTTTCTTCAGGTATAAACAGTGCGGAAAATAGGATTCATTTTCGGTGTGTTGGTGTTGTGGCTTCACCTGCAGGGATGATCCAGCTCAGTTGTCTTCAGTGGGGGAGTCTAGGGCCACTACACAACGAACGACATCAACAC